>NW_028273734.1:0-211153 GCF_024610735.1 Ursus americanus | reverse complement strand
CAAATTCAGAACACTGACAACTATATTACTTAAGTTTTACTTCATGGCTCAACTAGAGAAAAGAGAAAAGCCCAGGAGATAGTGGGTTAATGAGAGGTGTTACCTCCAGTCCTGACGTGGATATGACATTTCTCCAAATGGACCTGCCGCTTTCTCTGAATGCTGGTGTCCTGTGTCAAGCTGCCTCACCGACTCAGATGCAGACGTTCAAAACCTCGGGTCTCGCAGAGCCAGAGAAGAGAAGTGTTGTCAGGTGGGGAGAAGGCGGCTCCTCGGACCTAAAACCAGCATGCCTGCTGCAGTTTCTGGGAGAAGGGGAAACAGACTTGTCTTTTAGTAGTAATTATCTTCCAGCCCATTGCCACCATTCCCAGGGAACAGGCAGCACAATGCTGAAGTTGGGTAACGGCTCTGGGGTTTCCTAGTGCCACACATGTGCCTGAAGGAACAGGGAACACCCTGCTGAACTTGGGGAACTGCTCAAGGTCCATTACCTGCACTGTGTCGGGGGACAGGGGCACCGCACTGAAGTTGGGGACCGTGCGGTCCTTACTCTCGCTCTTCCTGGGGAACAAGTGAAACCCTGGAATGTCTGCGACCAATACCACAAAAGCTCTGCTGAGCAGGTGCCCTGGAGTCCATGGGTTTGCTATGTAAGGCCAGTTGACAGAGAGTAGGCAGAAGAGACTATCAAGGGAAAAAGAAAACTCAACTGAATCTCCAAATGAACTCCCTCCACATGCCCTTCCAGAACCCCACCTCTCACCCGGGGTGCCCCTACTCCCAGACCATGCCCCACACAGGCACACAGCATGCATTCACTCAGCCAGGAACTCCACACTTTGAATCTCTCAGAGCTCCCCTTCCCTGATTCCCAGTCTGCATCCTAGGTCTGCTCTGGGTTTGCCCACAGAGACGTAGCTCCACCCCCATGGGGTGATTGGTTTGGGAGTGTGCGGTTTCCAGCCCCTTGAATGCGGGGCAACCGGCCCCATGACTCACAACTCTGGGAGTGCAAGGGGTCCAAGACCTGCCTCCTTGGCTCAATGCCCAGCGCAGGCATGACTGTGATCACGGGCAGGGCCCCAAGCACACACACACACACACACACATACACTGCCCCTTCCGCGGACCCCTCTAGCTGCAGAACACCCTCAGAGCCCTGCCCCTTCCCTTCTGCACCAACCCTTCCTATAGGTGTGTGCCTGGATTCTGGCTAGGTCAGCTGCTCTCAGACTGTTCCAGCTTTGGGCTTTAGGAAATGGCAATGCTTTCATGCATGTCCAAGGCAATTTTAAGCCCCAAAAGGAATGCTCCAAGCGGGAATAGCTTTGCCTTCTTGTCTCACCCATGGAGTGGATAGTGCTTCTCAGACCTTCAAAGCATCCTTCTAGGATGAGCCCATTTGTGCTGGAATCTATATACACATGCTTGGTTCTGCAGGGTAGGGGCCAGGAGGAACAGCCGGCCTTCTGTGCTGTCATGGTTGTGAACCAGGAACATTTATTTTTCACTTGAAAAGAAAACATAGTGTTATTGTCGACACTAAAGGAAGGAACATTTTAAAACATTTTAGAGAGAAATGAAGAGAGTTTTATTCAAACCCAAGTCAGGTCAGATGCCTGGGAGACACAGTCTTCACAAAGAAGGGAGTGCTCCAGGGAAGGAACATTTAGGGCAGGGTTATATATTTGTTTTGTTTTGCGTTAGGTACAGTTACCCATCACGATGAGGCAGAAGATTCCAGAAAGTGACAGACTTTTCTTATCTTTTCAGTATGTACAAGTCGGTATGACTTTAATCTTACGGGGGACAGAGAGGTTCTTTTGTGTTCTCACCTTGATGTTGGCAAGGGCATTTTTTTGTTCTCTTTTTTCTTTTTGAAACAGATGGACAATATGTGCTGGGGGCAGAAATAGGGCCCATGCTTTGAGGGTTTGCCTGGTCATTTTGAGCTGGGTGAAATGATAAAGGAGGGTTTCCCTAGGAGGTCAAGATCAGGGCCCACAGATGGTATGAGATAAAAATTACTCTTATCCTTATCACCACTACCAAATGGAGGAGCTTGAGATGAAAGCACCTTTCCCATAGTACAGAGACATCAAAAGGACCCCTACAGAAGGTTACCTGCTCGATGGTCAACACAGGTAATAGAGGCGTTCACGGTCTCTGGACTCCTCCCTTGTCCTGCCCAAATCTCTGAAGAATAGAGATTTACAGTCAGAATTTTAGACATCTTAGAGATGTCTGGCACCATTCCCTTGGACTACAGAATACAACAGAATAGCTCACTGTCACAATACGAAAGTGCCCCTGGATACACTAAGTTCTTTCTCCGCAACTTTTGCCTCATGGAAATCGTAATCCTAACATAGAAACACTGCGATAGTTGGGAAGTAAATAATCAGAGGTAAGGGAATATTTTAGCAAACTTTAGAGGCATTGTCTCACTCTGTAGAAGAGGCTGAGTGTTTTCAAATAGTCTTTCCGACCTTTCCACCAAGAGCTTCCATCAATTAAAAAAGGATAGTTCTTTCAGGCACTTTAATATCAGAAAAAATAGTATAGTATCTCTATTCTAAGGGATCTTTAAGTCTCTTACTCAAAGGTCCTCCACTGAGATAATTATCTTCATGGTCATGATGGGCAGAGGTGAAAAGGCAGCCGAATTCGTTCCATTTGGCCACACAACAAGAAAATCCTAATACTTCCTAGGTTTCCAGATCAACAAGACCAGAGGTAAGAGCGAAATGGTACCCTGTATGGAAGAACAAGGGTTTTGGAGTCAGTTTGGAGATCCCACTTAGGTTTCTGACACTAAAATCCTCTGTAATTCATATAATCTCTGAGCCCTTGCCTATCCATCTAGGAAATGGGACTCATTCTATATACACCCTAGTTGAGAAGTTTAAGAGGGAGAATGCTACACAGAGCCAGTGTGGACTCTCCCAAGAGCAGGTGCTCAGGAGCCATAATTACCATTGGGTCTATTTCTTTTCCAGAGAAAAGAACACATGGTGAAACCGTTTTTTGAAAAGATGACTCACAAGATGATTTTTAAACCTTAAGGAAGGTCAAGAAGCTGCTATTGTGTCGTAATTCTCTCAGAAATCATGTTGATAGACTGGTGGGGACAATAGCACCATCATCACTAGGAGAGGGGCGCTCCCATCTCCATATGGCTATGTTGACTCCCTTAACTCAATGTCACCAAGAAGGAAAGCTGGAGGGAGGTGGTGGTGGGCCCAGGCCAAGGCTGCCAGGTGTGGCTGGCACATGCAGAACTCTGATAGGAGGCTTAAGTCCTGTCTATGTTAGGATAGTCAGTGCTCTTCAGAGACAAAGGGCCATTGTGTGTGAGCCCTAATGTAGAAAAGGTGGCAAATATCCACTGCGATCCCCTCTCTGACCCTTAAGATATGCAGCAAAGTTACATTGAATTTTTAAACATAGAGGGACTGCCTGGTCTTCTTTTGATGAGGACTCGGGCTCTATTCCTTGGAGGCCTAAGAATAAAATCTAGTTATTTTCAGTATTTTAAAATGTAGACATGATTCATGGTCCAACATATCATCTGTTTGGGTAAATAGTCTATGACCGCTGGAAAATAATGTATTCTGCACTTATTATCGAATGTTCCATAGATGTCAATTAGGTCACATTTGTGACCGAGTTTTGTCTGCTCTATCAAATATTAAGAAAGGCATATTAAAATTTCCAAACAAAATTTCCAAAGAAAAGGAGGAAAGCCATTAGAAAAGGTTGTGTGAACACGAAAAGAAAGTGCCATCAGTCAGTTCAGAGAACCAAGTTTGGGTAGAGAGACGGCAACGTTGATCAGTGAAGAGAGCAGGGTTTCCCATTACATGTGTTGAACCTTAAGGAAACTGCCATAGATGTGAAAGAGCACCATCTAGAGACAACATTCCAAATCATATCTACGTTCATGAGGATGGATGTATGTTCCAAAAGTGTGTATGAAAACGTAAGGAACATGCTGTATGCTCAGGTAAGGACACCCTTGGGAAAGATCTTCCAACTCACATCTTCTGTAATGAAGAAGAAGTACTTGCAGAAGTGCAAGTGAAAGCAGAAGGAGAGGTCCTATCTAAGTAGTTGTGAGAACCAACTCAGTGTTGATAGAAGGCAACATCGAACCAACATCAGGACCGATGAACACACCCAAGTTTTCCAAAAAGTGTTATGAACCTTAAGGAAAGGGCAATTTTCACAAATCTCAGTCAGAACACCGAATAGACACCATTGTCCAAGTCAAGTCTTCTCTTAGGAAGGTGGCAAGTTTTTCAAAAGTGTCCATGAATGCATAAGTAAGGTGTCACCTGCTTTACGCTAGGAGAGAACACTCTATATAAAAGCATCTTGCACCTCACATCTGGTGTCATGGATTGGGAGCATTGTGCAAAATGGGGTCTGCAAGCATCAAGATAATGCCCTTCGTTTAACTACTTAAGAACACTACACAGAAAGTATCTCTCAACTCACATCTGTCATGAGGAGGAAAGCCGTTTGAAAAGGTTTTGTGAAAAGGAAAAGAAAGTGCCATTATTTAATTCAGCGAACCAAGTTTGTGCAGAGAGACAGCAACATCGATTAGTGAAGGCACCAGTGTTTCCCAGTATGTGTGTTGAGCATTAATTAAACTGCCACAGACGTAACTCTCAGTAAGAAGAGGGTATGGAAAGGGTCCTCCGAATCCTAACGTCTGTCACGATGATGGATGCATGTTTCCGAGTGGGAATGAAAGCATAAGGAAAGGGCCATTAACCAGTCTTTAAGGAAGAACAATGTGGCAGGATACAAAATCAATGCTCAGAAATCAGTTGCATTTCTATAAACAAATAATGCGACTGAAGAAAGAGAAATTAGGGAATCCATCCCATTTGCAAGAGCACCAAAAACCATACGTTACCTTTGCATTAAGTTAACCGAGACTTAAAGGATCTGTATTCTAAAACTACAAATCACTCTTGAAAGACATTGAGGAAGACAAGAAAAGATGGAATAATATTCCATGCTCGTGGATCAGAAGAACTAACATAGTTAAAATGTCCATGCTATCCAGAGCAATCTACACATTCAATGCTATCCTGATCAAAATACCAATGACATTTTTCAAAGAACTGGAACAAATAGTCCTTAAATTTGTATGGAACCAGAAAAGGCCCCAAATCTCCAAGGAACTGTTGATAAGGAAAAACAAAGCTGAGGGCATCATAATGCCGGATTTCGAGCTGTACTACAAAGCTGTGATCACAAAGACAGCATGTACAAGAACAGACACATAGACCAATGGAACAGAATAGAGAACCCAGAAATGGACCCTCAGCTCTTTGGGCAACTAATCTTTGATAAAGCAGGAAAAAACATCCAGTGGGAAAAAGACAGTCTCTTCAATAAATGGTGCTGGGAAAATTGGACAGCTACATGCAAAAGAATGAAACATGACCACTCACTCACACCATACACAAAAATAAACTCCAAATGGATGAAAGACCTCGAAGTGAGACAGGAATCCATCAAAATCCTAGAGGAGAACATAGGCAGCAACCTATACGAGATCGGCCAAAGTAAACTTTTTCATGACACATATCCAAAGGCAAGAGAGACAGAAAATAAAACGAATTTGTGGGGCTTCATCAAGACAAAAAGCTTCTGCACAGCCAAGGAAACAGTAAAAAAAACTAAGCACCAGCCCACGGAATGGGAGAATTTATTTGTAAATGACACTATAGATAAAAGACTGGTATTCAAGATCTACAAAGAACTTCTCAAACTCAATACACAAGAAAAAAATAAGCAAATTATAATATGGGAAGAAGATGTGAACAGACACTTTTCCAATGAAGATGTACAAATGGCTAACAGACACATGAAAAAATGTTCAAAATCATTAGCCATCAGGGAAATTCAAATCAAAACCACACTGAGATAATACCTTATGCCAGTTAGAATGGCAAAAATAGACAAGGCAAGAAACGACAATTGTTGGAGAGGATGTGGAGAAAGGGGATCCCTCCCACACTGTTGGTGGGAATGCAAGTTGGTATAGCCACTCTGGAAAACAGTGTGGAGGTCCCTTAAAAAGTTAAAAAGTGAGCTACCCTATGATCCAGCCATTGATCTACTGGGTATTTACCTCAAAGATACAGACGTGGTGAAGAGAAGGGCCATATGCACCCCAATGTTCATAGCAGCAATGTCCACAATAGCTAAATCGTGGAAGGAACCGACATGCCCTTCAAGAGATGACTGGAGTAAGAAGTTGTGGTCCATATATACAATGGCATATTACTCAGGTAACAGAAAGAACGAGTTCTCAACATTTGCTGCAACATGGACGGCACTGGAGGAGATAATGCTAAGTGAAATAAGTCAAGCAGAGAAAGACAATTATCATATGATTTCTCTCATCTATGGAACATAAGACCTCGGAAGATCGGTAGGGGAAGAAAGGGATAAAGAAAGGGGGGTAATCAGAAGGGGGAATGAAGCATGAGAGACCATGGACTCTGAGAAACAAACTGAGGGCTTCAGAGAGGATTGCGGTGGGGGATTGGGATAGACTGGTGATGGGTAGTAAGGAGGGCACGTATTGCATGGTGCCTTGGGTGTCATATGCAACTAATGAATCATTGAACTTTACATTGGAAACCCGGGATGTACTGTATGGTGACTAACATATTAAAAAAAAAACTTAAAAAAAAAATTGTATCAAAGCCATCTTTCAACTCACGTCTACGTGAGTGCCGGACTCACCCTGCCGCCCCACCGACATCGGGCCCGCTGGTGCGTCGCTGGTCATTCAGGGTGGGAGAAAGGGCAGGGCCCTCAAGACTCTGGTGAATTTTGAAGGCCATCTGTGCCAAAACACTGGGGCCCACGCTGGAGCTTGCCAGCACCCTCACCTCGGCCCGCCCCTCCGCTCTGCGCTCTCTGCACAGCTGGCGGATCGGGCCTGCCAGCCTCCTGGGGGCTAACTCTAACCCTAGGTCGGCCCCAGAGGGGCCCCTCCGAAGGGGCCTGCTGCCACAACGCCAGGGATTGGGGACCCCCGAGCCACAGCACCGGACTCACCCTGCCGCACCGCTGGCACACGAGCCACTAGGGGTACCGCCGTTCATTCAGGGTGGGAGAACGGGCAAGACTCACCATGCCCACGGCGACTTTCAAAGGCCCCCGGCACCAAAACGCTGGGGCCCACGCTCCGGTTTGCCAGTGTGTTCACCTGGGCCTGTGCTCCACTCGCCGCACAGCCGGCGGTTCGGGCCTGCCAGCCTCCTGGGGGCTAACCCTAACCCTAGGTTGGCCCCCGAGAGGCCCCTCCCAAGGGGCCTGGCACCACAATGCCAGGGATTGGGGACCCCAGAGCCCCAGCGCGGGACTCACCCTGCTGCCCCTCCGCCACCCAAGCCACTAGGGGCGCCGCCGGTCATTCAGGGCGGGAGAAAGGGCAGGGCCCTCCGAGCCGTCCCCGACCTTCGAAGGCACCCGCACAAACAAGCTTGGGCTATTGCTCAGGCTCGCCAGCGCCCTCACCTCGGCCCAACACTCCGGGAGCCGCACAGCCGCGGATCGGGCCTGCTGGCCTCCTGGAGGCTAACCCTAACCCTAGGCCGGCCCCAGAGGGACCCATCCCAAGGAGCCTGGCGCTGCAACGCTGGGGATTGGGGACCCTCGAGCCTCACACCGGACTAACCCTGCCGCCGTGCCACCACCCGGGCCTCTAGGTGTGCCGCCGGTCATTCAGGGCGGGAGAAGGGGCAGGGCCCTCTGAGCCCCCAGTTAACTTTGAAGGCCCCCCGCGCCAAATCGCGGGGGCCCACGCTCCCGCTCGCCAGCGCCTTTACTTCAGCCCATCCCTCCGCTCGCCATCTAGCCGGCGTATCGGGCCTGCCGGCCTCCTGGGAGCTAACCCTAACCCAAGATCGGCCCAAGAGGGGCCACTCCCAAGGGGTCTCGCGTGGGAATGCTGGTGATTGTGGACCTCCGAGCCACAGCGCTGGACTCACCCTGCCGCACTGCCGCCACCCGGGCCGCTAGGGGCACTGCTGGTCATTCAGGGCGGGAGAACGGGCAGGGCCCTAGGAGCCCCCAGCGACCTTCGGAGGACCCCCGCGCCAAAACGATGGGGCCCATGCTCCCGCTAACCTGCGCCCTCAATTCGCCCCCCCCCCACTCGCTGCACAGCTGGCGAATCGGGGCTGCCGGCCTCCTGGGGGCTAACCCTAACCCTAGGTCGGCCCCCAAGGGGCCCCTCCCAAAGAGACTGCCGCCGAACGCCGGGGATTGGGGACCCCCGAGTCACAATGCTGGCCTCACCCTTCCGCCCCGCCGACACCCGGGCCACTAGGGCACCGCCGATCATTCAGGGCGGGAGAACAGGCAGGGCCTTCCCTGCCCCGGTAACCTTCGAAGGCCCCCAGCACCAAAAAGCTGGGGCCCACTCTCCCGCTCGCCAGAGCCCTGATCTTCGACCGCGCCTCCGCTCGCCCCAGACGGCGGATCGTGCCTGCCGGCCTCCAGGGGCTAACCTTTACCCTAGGTCGGCCCCTGAGGGGCCCCTCCCAAGGGGCCTGGCGCTGCAACACTGGGGATTGGGGACCCCCGAGCCCCAGCGCCGGACTCATCCTGCCGCCCCGCCATCACCCGGGCCGCTAGGGGCGCTGCTGATCATTCATGGCGGGAGAACGGGCAGGGCCCTCCGAGGCCCGGCGACCTTCTAAGGCCCCCCCGCCAAATGCTTGGGCCCACGCTTCCCTCGCCAGCGCCCTCACATCGGCTTGCCCCTCCGCTCGTGGAACAGCAGAGGGATCGGGCCTGCCGGCCTCCTGGGGGCTAAGCCTGACCCTAGGTGGGCCCCCAAGGGGCCCTTCCCAAGTGGCTTGGCACCAAACGCAGGGGATTGGGGACCCCTGAGCTGCAGCGCCGGACTCACCCTGCCGCCAAGCCGACACCGGGCCCGCTGGGGCGTCGCCGGTCATTCACGGTGGGAGATCGGGCAGGGCCCTCAAGACTCCGGCGTCTTTCGAATGCCATCCGCGCCAAAACACTGGGGCCGATGCTCACGCTCGACAGCGCCCTCAACTCAGCCCGCCTCTCCGCTCACCGCACAGCTGGCGGATCGGGACTTCCGGCCTCCTGGGGGCTAACTCTAACCCTAGGTCGGCCCCAGAGGGTTCCCTCCAAGGGGCCTGGTGCCGCAACGCTGGGGATTGGGGATCCCCGAACCACAACGCCAGACTCACCCTGCCGCCCCGCTGCCACCCGGGCCGCTAGGGGCGCCGTCAGTCATTCAGGTCAGGAGAACGGGCAGGGCCCTCCGAGCCCCCAGTGACCTTCGAAGGCCCCCGGAGCCAAAACGCTGGGGCCCACGCTCCTGCTCTCCGGCGACCTCACCTCGGCCCACCCCTCCATTCGCCGCACAGCCGGCGGATTGAGCCTGCCGCCTCCTGGGGGGTAACCCTAACCCTAGGTTTTCCCCCCCGAGGGGCCCATCCTAGGGGCCTGGTGCTGCAACGCCTGGGATTGGGGATTCCGGAGCCACAGCGCCGGACTCACCATGCCACCCCACCGCCACCTGGGCCCCTAGGGGCGCCGCCGGTCATTCAGGGCAGGAGAACGGGTAAGGCCCAACTAGGCCCTGGAGACCTTCCAAGGCCCCCCACGCCAAAACGCTGGGTACTACGCTCCCGCTCGCCAGCGCTCTCACCTCAGCCCACCCCTCCGCTCGCCGCACAGCCAGCAGATCGGGCCTGCTGGCTTCCTGGGTGCTAACACATACCCTAGGTCAGTCCCTGAGGGTCCACTCCCAAGGGACGTGGCCCCGCAAGGCCCGAGATGGGGACCCCTGAGCCCCAGCAATGTACTCAACCTGCCGCTCCGCCACCACCCAGGCCACTTGGGACGCCGCCGGTCATTCAGGGTGGGGGAACGGGCAGGGGCTTCCGAGCCCCCGGCGACGTTCGTAGGTCCCCTGCACCAAAATGCTGAAGCCCATGCTCCCGCTCTCCAGCGCCCTCACCTCGGCCCGCCCCCCCCCCAGCCGCACAGCCGGCGGATCCAGCCTGCCAGGCTCCTTGGGGATAACCCTAACCCTAGGTGGGCCCCAGTGGCCTCTCCCAAGAGGCCTGGTGCCACAACGCCAGGGATTGGGGACCTGCAAGCTGCAGCGCCGGGCTCACCCGGCCGCCCCGCCGCCACGCGGGCCGCTAGGGGCGCCGCCGGTCATTCAGGGCGGGATAACCGGTAGGGCCCTCCGAGCCCCTGGTGAAATACGAAGGCCCCCCACGCCAAAATGCTGGATACCACGCTACCGCTCGACTGCGCCCTACCACAGTCCATCCCTCCGCTCACCGCACAGCCGGCGGATCGGGTCTGCCGGCCTCCTGGGGGCTAACCTAACCCTAGGACAGTCCCCGAGGGGCCCCTCCCAAAGGGCCTGGCGCCGCAACGCTGGGGATTGGGGACCCCCAAGCCCCAGCGCCGGACCCTGCCACCCCGCCGCCACCCAAGGCGCTAGGGGTGTCGCCAGTCCTTCATGGCGGGAGAACGGGCAGGGCCCTCCGAGCCCCCTGTGACCTTCGAAGGCCCCCCAAGCCAAAATGTTGGGGCCCACGCTCCCACTCGCCAGCGACCTCATCTTGGCTCACCCCTCCATTCGCCGCAGAGCCGGTGGATTGAGCCTGCCGGCCTCCTGGGGGCTAACCCTAACCCTAGGTTGGCCCCCGAGGGGCCCCTCCCAAAGGGACTGCCGCGGAACGCCAGGGATTGGGGACCCCCGAGTCGCAACGCTGGACTCACCCTTCCACCCCGCCAACACCGGGCCGCTAGGGCACTACCGATCATTCAGGGTGGGAGAAGAGGCAGGGCCCTCCCTGCCCCGGTGACCTTCGAAGGCCCCCAGCGCCAAAACGCTGGGGCCCACTCTCCCGCTCCTCAGCTCCCTGATCTTCGACCGCGCCTCCGCTCGCCACAGACGGCAGATCTTGCCTGCCAGCCTCCAGGGGCTAACTTTTACCCTAGGTCGGCCCCGGAGGGGCCCCTCCCAAGGGGCCTGGAGCCGCAATGCCTGGCATTGGGGACCCCTGAGCCTCAGCGCCAGATTCACCCTGCTGCCCCGCTGCCACTCGGGCCGCTAGGGGCGCCTCCAGTCATTCAGGGCGGGAGGAGGGGCAGGGCCCTCCGAGCCCCCAGCGACGTTTGAAGGCCTCCCACGCCAAAACGCTTGGGCCCACACTCCCTCTCGCCAGCGCCCTCACCTTGGCCCGCCCCTCCGCTTGCTGCACAGCCGGCAGATCAGGACTGCCGACCTCCTGGGGGCTAACCCTAACCCTAGGTCGGCCCCCGAGGCGTCCCTCCCAAGGGACCTGGCGCCACAACGCCGGGGATTGGGGACGACCGATCCCCAGCGTCGGACTCACCCTGCAGCCCCGCCGCCACTCAGGCCGCTAGGGGTGCTGCCTTTCATTCAGGGTGGGAGAACAGGCAGGGCCCTCCGAGGCCCTGGTGATCTTCAAAGGCCCGTTGTGCCAAAACGACGGGGCCCACGCTTTCGCTCGCCAGCGCCTTAACCTCGGCCCGCCCCTCCGCTCGCGGTCTAGCCAGAGTATTGGGCCTGACGGCCTCCTGGGAGCTAACTCTAACCCTTGGTCGGCCCCCGAGGGGCCCCGCCCAAGGGGCCTGGCACCGAACTCAGGGGATTGGGGACCCCCGAGCTGCAGCGCTGGAATCACCCTGCCGCCAAGCCCACACCGGGCCCACTGGGGCGTTGCCAGTCATTCAGGGTTGGTAAAAGGGCAGGGCCCTCGAGACTCTGGCGACTTTCGAAGGTCATCCGCACCAAAACGCTGGGTCCCAAGTTCGCGCTCACCAGCGCCCTCACTCGGCCCGCCCCTCTGCTCACCGCAGAGTCAGTGGATCCGGCCTACCGGCCTCCTGGGGATAACTCTAATCCTACATTGGCCCCAGAGGGGCCCATCTGAAGGGACCTGCCGCCGCAACGCCGGGGATTGGGGACCCCCGAGCCTCAGCACCGGAATTACCCTGCCGCCCCGCCGCCACCCAGGCTGCTAGGGCTGCCCTCGTTCATTCAGGGTGGGAAAATGGGCAGGGCCCTCCGAGCCCTCGGCGACCTTCGACAGCAGCCCGTGCTAAAACGCTGGGGCCCACGCTCCTGCTCGCCAGCGCCCTCACCTCGGCCCGCCCCTCCGCTCCCCGCACAGCAGCGGATCGGGCCTGCCAGCCTCCTGGGGGCTAACCCTAACCCTAGATCGGCCCACGATGGGCCCCTCCCAAGGGGCCTGGCGCCTCAACGCCGGGGATTGGGGACCACCGAGTCGCAACGCTGGACTCACTCTTATGCCCCGCCGACACCCGGGCCCCTAGGGCGCCGCTGATCGTTCAGGGCGGGAGAATGGGCAGGGCCCTCTGAGCCCTCAGCGACTTTTGATAGCAGCCTGTGCCAAAACGCTGGGGCCCACGCTCCCGCTCGCCAGCGCCCTCACCTCGGCCCGCCCATCCGCTCACCGCACAGCAGCGGATCGGGCCTGCCGGCCTTCTGGGGGCTAACCCTAACCCTAGGTCGGCCCCCAAGTGGCCCCTTCCAAGGGGCCTGGCGCCGCAACGCTGGGGATTTGCGACCCCCGAGCCCCAGTGCCGGACTTACCCTGCCGCCCCGCAACCACCCGGGCCACCAGTGGCACCACTGGTCATTCAGGGTGGAGGAACGTGCAGGGCGATCCGAGCCCCCAGCGTCCTTCAAAGGGCCCCCCGCGCCAAAACGCTTGGGCCCAGGCTCCCGCTCACCAGCACCCTCACCAGGGCCCGCCCCTCCACTCGACGCACAGTGGGCAGATAGGGCCTGCCGGCCTCCTAGGGGCTAACACTAACCCTAGGTCAGCCCCCGAGGGGCCCCTCCCAAAGGGCCTGTGCCACAAAGCCGGGGATTGGCGACCCCCGCGCCCCAGCACCAGACTCACCCTGCTGCCCTGCTGCCACCTGGGCCTCTAGGGGCGCCGCCAGTCATTCAGAGCGGAGGAACAGGCAGGGCCCTCTGAGACCCCAGCAAACTCTGAATGCCCCTGAGTCAAAATGCTTTGGCCCATGCTCCCACTCGCCAGTGCCCTCACCTCGGCCCGCCCCTCCGCTCACTGCACAGCTGGCGGATCAGGCCTGTCAGCCTCCTGGGGGCAATCCCTAACCCTAGTTCGGCCCCCGAGGGGCCCCTCTCAAGGGGACTGGCGCTGAACGCTGGGGATTGGGGACCCCCGAGCCTCAGAACCGAACTCACCCTGCTGCCCCGCTGGCACCCGAGCCGCTAGGGGTACCGCCATTCATTCAGGGTGGGAGAATGGGCAGGGTCCTCCGAGCCACTGACGACCTTCGAAGGCCCCCCACGCCAAAACGCTGAGACCCACGCTCCCATCGCCAGGGCCCTCACCTCAGCCCTTCCCACCGCTCACCGCAGAGCCGGGGGATCAGGCCTGCTGGCCTCCTGGGGTCTAACCCTAACCCTAACTCTAAACCTAAACCCTAAACCCTAACCTTAACCCTAACCCCTAAACCTAACCCTACCCTCAACCCTACACCTTCCCCTAAACCTACCCATAACCCGTACCCTAACCCTAACCCGTACCCTAACCCTAACCCGTACCCTAAACCATACCCTAACCTGTACCCTAACCCGTATTCTAACCCTAACACATACCCTATCCTGTACCCTAACCCTAACACGTACCCTAATCCATACTCTAACCCTAACCCAAACCCATACCCTAACACTATCCCTAAACCGTACCCTAACTCGTACCCTAACCATAAACCCTAAACACTGAACCTAACCCGTACCCTAACCCTAACCCGTACACTAACCTGTAGCCTAACACTACCCGTATACTAACCCTAGCCCTAAACCCTAACCCTAACCAGTACCCTGCCTTAACACTAACCCGCAGCCTATCCCGTACCTTAACCCATACCCTAACCCGTACCCTATCCCTAACCCGGACCCTAACCCATACCCTAACCCGAACCCTATCCCTAACTTGTAACCTAACCTGTACCCTAACCCATACCCTAACCCTAAACCGTACCCTAAACCTAACCCGTTCCCTAAACCGTACCCTAACCCTAACCCTAACCTAAACCTAACCCGTATCCTAACCCATACCCTAAACCACACCCAAACCCAAACCCGTACCCTATCCCTAACACAAAACGTAACCCTAACGATAACCCATACCCTAACCCTAACCCGTACCCTAATCCATACCCTAACCCTAACCCGTACCCTAACCCTAATCCTAAACCGTAACCTAACCCGTACCGTAACCCTAACCCATACCCTAACCTTAACCCATATCCTAACCCTAACCTGCACCCTAAACCGCACCCTAACCCGTCCCTAAACTGTACCCTAACCCATATCCTAACCCGTACCCTAACCCTAACCCGTACCCTAAACCCAAACCCTAAACCCTAACCCGTACCCTAAACCCTAATCCGTACCCTAACCCATAACCCCTAACCTGTAACCCCTAAAGCCAACCCTAACCCGTAACCTCACCTTACCCTAACCCTACCCTCACCCGAACACTAACCGTAACCCGTACACTAACCCTAACCCGTACCCTAATCCGTACCCTAACCCCGGGGATTGGGTACACCTGAGCCCTACCATGGGACTCAGCCTGCCACCCCTCAGGAAACCATGCCCCTTGGGGCGCCGCAGAGCATCCCGTGCAGGAGAACTAGTAGGGCCCCCCTGAGCCCCCAGCGATCCTCGGCGGCCCCCTACACCCCAACTCTGAGGCCCACGCTCATCCCGCCCCGAGCCTTCCCTTCAGCCTGCCACCAAGCTCGTCGCAGAGCCGGCAGATCAGTCCTGCCCGGTTCCTGGGGCCTAGTCCTGACCCTAGGTCGGCTAGGGAGGGCCCCTCCCCCGGGGCCCGGTGCCGCAGCCCCGGGGATTGGGGACACCTGAGCCCCACTGCAGGACAAAGCCTACCACCCCGCAGGAAACCGTGCCCCTTGGGAGGCTGTAGAGCATTCAGGGCGGGAGAACCGGGAGGGCCCCCAGAGCCCCCGGAGAACTTCAGCGATCCCTAAGCCCCAAGCTTGATGCCCATGCTCACCCCACCCCGTACCCTCACCTCAACCCGTGGCAGAGCTCGCCACATAGCGGGCAGATCTGGCCTGCGGGGTTCCTGGGCCCCAACCCTAACCCTAGTTCATCTGTGGAGGGGCCCCTCCCCAGGAGCCTGGAGCCGCAGCCGCGGGGATTCGGGACACCTGAGCCCCACCGCAGGACTCAGTCTGCCACCCTGCAGGAAACCGTGCCCCTTGGGAGGCCATAGAGCATTCAGGGCGGGAGAACCAGGAGGGCCCCCCTGAGCCCCCAGCGAACTTTGGCGGCCTCCCGCACCCCAACCCTGAGGCCCACGCTCACCCTCCCCACACCCTCACCTCAGCCCGTGTAGCTCACCATACAGCCAGCAGATCGGGCCTGTGGGGCTCCTGGGGCCTAACCCTAACCCTAGGTCAGCCGCGGGTTTGGTGGCCTCCCCAGGAGCCTTACACCGCAGCCCCAGGGAATTGGGATACCTGTGCCCCGCCGCAGGACTCAGCTTGCCAGTCCACAGGAAACCGTGCCCCTTGGGGCACTACAGAGCATACAGGGCACGAGAACTTGAGGAGGCTCCCGGAGCCCGTCCCCACCTTTGGCAACCCCCGTGCCCCAACCCTGAGGCCCATGCTCACCCTCCCCCATGGCCTCATCTCAGCCCTCCACGGAGCGCGCCGCACAGCTTGCTAGATTGGCCCTGCCGGGCTCCTGGACCCTAACCCTTACCCTAGTTTGGCCACAGAGGGGCCCCTCCCCAGGATCCTGGCGCCCAACTCCGGGGGATTGGGGACACCCAAGCCCCACCGTAGGACTCAGCCTGCAGCCCACAGGAAACTGTACCGTTTTGGGGCACAATAGAGCATTCAGGGCAAGAGAACTGGGGCACCCCCTCAGAGCCCCTGCTGGTGAACCCCGACCTTTGTGAGCCCTTCTGGATCAAACCCCAAGGCTCACACTCACCCGCCCTTGTGCCCTCATCTCAGTCAGCCTGGGAGTTCTCTGAGCACTGGGCAGTTCGGACCTGCTGTCTCTTGAGGCCTAACCTAACCCCGGGTCTTCTGCTGAGGGTCCCCTCCCCGTTTGCCTGCCTCCAAGGTACCAGGCATTGGGCTCACCTCTGCACGACTAGAGGACTCAGCCTGCCCCACTGCAGGAAACTGTCCGTTTGGGGCTGCAGAAAGGATTCATAGCAGGAAAATCGGAGGGCCCCCCTCAGCCCATCCCAGGGAACCCCCACTTTCAGAGATCTCCCCGGATCCAATTAGTAGCTTCACACGGACCTTTAAACTTGCTCTCCATGGAGATCTTTTGAAATTCTCCACAATTCCAACCGATGGCATCATCCAGCTTCAGTGCCTTACCCAGCTTTAGGTCTTTAGATTAAAATGGGAAGTCATTTCACTGATGACGACGTACTGGTGACCAAAAGATACATGCATAAATGCTTCATATCACTTGGCTTCAGGGAAATGCAAATCTAAACCCCTATAGATGCCATATCACACGAGGCCGAATATCTAAAAATAAGAAGACATGAAACTATACATGTTGGAGAGGATGTGGAGAAACGGGAACCCTCTTACACCCCTGTGCGAATGCAGTCCGGTACAGCCACTCTGGAAAATGGTACGGAGTTTCCTCAAGACGTTATAAATAAAGCTACCCTATGTCCCAGCAATTGCACTACTGGGGATTTACCCCAAAGAGACAGAGGTAGTGAAGACGGGACACATGCACCCCAGTGTTCATAGCAGCAATATCCATAATAGACAAACTGTGGAAAGAGTACAGATGACCATGGACAGATGAATGGATAAAGAAGATGTGGATCATATATATAATGGAATATTACTCAGCCATCAGAAAGGATGAATACTTACCATCACACCGACCTGGGTGGAGCTGGAGGGTATTATGCTGAGTGGAATAAGCCAATGAAAGAAAGACAATGATCATATGCTTTCACTCCTATGTGGAATATCAGAAACAGGGAAGAAACCATAGGGAGGGAAAATAGAAAGGGAAGTCATCAGAGGGAGAAAACCCATGGTAGACTCTTAACTATCGCAACAAACTGATGATTGCTGGAGGAGAAGTTGGGGCGGGGGTAACTGGGTGAGTGGCATTAAGGAGGCCACACGATACAATGAGCACTGGGTGTTACACACGACTGATAATTTATTGTAGACTACATCTGAAACTAATGGTGTACTGTAAGTTGGCTAATTGAATTTAAATTAAAGAATAAAAGACCTCGAATAAACAATCCTAAGCATTTGTATGGAACCACTAAAGATACTGAACAGCCAGTGCAATGTGGAAAAGAAAAACAAAGCTGGAGGACTCACAATTTCAGATTTCAGGTTATACTACAAAGCTGCAGTCATCCTAACAAGAGAGTACGGCACAAAAATAGACACAGCGACCAAAGGAACAGGATACAAGTTCAGACAGAAACCCACAATTATGTGGTCCATGAATCTTCCACAAAGCAAGCAACGATATCAAAAGGGAAAAGGACAGACTCTACAACAAATGGTGTTGGGAAAACTAGACAGCTATGCACAAAAGAATGAAATTAGACTGCTTTCTTACACAATACAGACAAACACAAAACAGTTTCAAGACCTCAATATGAGACCTGAATCCACAAAAATCCTACAGGAGGGAAGACAGTAACTTCTTGACATGGACCATACCAACGTTTTTCTAGACTGTCTCCTGAGGCAAAGGAAATGAAAGCAAAAATAAACTATTGGGAATAGAGCAAAATAAAAAGTTTCCACACGGCAGAAGAACAATGAAAACGTAAAAATAGTAAGACAACCTACTCAAAGGGAGAAGATATTGCAAAGATCATATACAATAAAGGGATAGTGTCCAAAACATATAAAACTGATACTACTCGACCCCCCAAAAACAAATAATCCAGTTAAAAAATAGGCAGAAGACATGGACAGACATTACTCCAAAGAAGAAATACAAATGGCCAACAGTCCCGTGAAAAGATGTTCACCATCACCCATCATCAAGAAAATGTAAATCCAAAGGACAATGAGGTATTACCTCACACCTGTCAGAATGGCTAACATCAAAAGCACAAGAAAGAGCAGGCGTTGGGAGGATGTGGATAAAGGGGAATCCTCGCGAACTGTGGGTGGGAATGCAAACTGTGGTGGCCACCGTGGAAAAGAGTATGAAGATTCCTCAAAAAATTAAATATAGAACTACCCTACGATCCAACAATCACACTACTGGTATTTGCCCAAAGAATAGGAGAACAGCAACTTAAAAGGATACGTGCACCCCTATGTTTCTTGCACCATTATTTACAATATCACAATATGGAAGCAACACAAGTGTCTGTAGAAAAATTTACAAATGAGATGATAGATGTGTGTGTACACACACACACACACACACACACACACACAATGGAGTATTACTCAGCTTGAAAACGAATGAAACCTTGCCATTTGCAGCCACATGGATGGAGCTAGAGAGTATTATCCTAACTGAAATCAGTCAGTCAGAGAAAGACAAATCCCATATGATGTCACTCTCATGGGGAATTTAAGAAACAAACACAAATAAATAAATAAAAGAGAAAAAGGAGACACACCAAAATACAAACTCTTAACAATAGAGAACAAACGGATGGTTACCAGAGAGGAGGTGGATAGAGGGATGAGTGAAATAGATGAAGCGGATTAAGAGGACACTTTTCTTGATGACCACTGAGTAATATGTAGAATTACTGAATCACTCTCTTGTACACCTGAAACGAATGTAACACTGTATGTTAGCTCTACTGGAATTAAAATAAATTTTTTAAAAAGATTTTTCTTTCAGGAACCTCTTTGAAAAAGCTTTTCCTCTGCAATGTGCATAAGCCCTACTTGGGAGGATTCACTCTACAATAATTATTCACTCTATGCCTCGAATTCAGATTTCACTGAGTTCTTACTGTGGATCCCAGCCCACGGGAGCCATGGTCCTTTTCTGTCCAGGCTCAGCACCTATGCATTCAAGATTGGAAGTAGAGACACATGTCACTTCACAGTCCAGAAAGCTATTATTGTTTCTGTTTCAGTGTGAGAGAGTCACAGACTTTGGGACAGGTTTCAGAGCAGGTTTATTATGGATCCTGGATCTCTACTTCAATGTTCATTACCCGGATCCATTTGGCTAATAGGTTGCCTGTGGATGGGCTTGCTTCCAAGCACATACATGGAAGATGCAAAGGTGAGTGGGCTTGGTGCGGGACAGGAAGAAGACCAAAATCAGACAAGGGTCCGACCCCTCCCCTGATCCAGGAACTGCTACAGGAGAGGGTATGGGAGGTAGAATCCATGCGAAACTCCAAGGTCACCAGCTGAACACAGGAGGCATAGGTCAAGGGATCTGGAGATGCAGGGGTTGAAGGCTGCTCTGAGCTACCTCTGGGAGGAAGGGAGGGAAGGAATGGGGAGACACTGCCTGCCCCTGGCCTATGCCAGCTGCCCACCGCTCCGACACGCATCAGTCTACACAGCTGACACACAGCCTGGGCTCAGGATGGGCTGGCTCGGGTCCCTCAATCCTCAGTGGGACAGCTGGCCCCAGGGCTCAGAGACAGGCTGAGGGAGATGAGAGGGAAAGCTGCCCCACCCAGGTCATCCCCTCCTTGAGCAGACAGCCCTTCAGAACTGCTAAAAAAAAAAAAAAAAAAAAAACAAAAAAAACAAAAAAAACAACCCACTAACGGCGTTGAAAGACATGCCATGGATGAACTAAGGCATAGAGATATGTAAAATAACATTCACTTTTAAGTTCAGAGCTGTCATCTCAGGAAGTGGGGAGAGCTTCCCTGAAGAAGACTGAGGGGAGGGCAGGCCATGCTGAAAAGGGAGACATGGCTCTCCTGATTGGGGACCTGCAGCCCCCTTCCAGGGCAGGACATCATCCTCGCATCACACGAGATCCATGCAAGTGTTCCATCAGGGCCAGATGTTTGTCTCGAGAAGGCTACCCTGGCATCGGACTGCACAGGGCACCAGGGACGAGGGCCAGATGGAGGACGGACAATACCCCGGAGGCCATGGGGCAAGAGCAGAGGCACACGACCTTGAAGATGATGATGAAAAGCAGGAGGTGGCAGCATGGAGCCGGCCCGAAAGTGCCATGGGAGCAGTGCCCACAGCTACACTGACTGGGGGCCTCCTGTGCCAGGTGTGGCTGACTTCAGTGGGCTCCAGACTAGTCCTGACCACAGGTCTAGGAAGTGTGCACCACCCCCGGCCTCCTCTCCCCTTGCAGCTGCTAGGAATCACGGTCACAGACGCTGGTCAGCTTTCGTGGAAACCAAGCAGTGGCTCCCCCGCACGCTGCACCTCTGGTGGTGGTCCAGTGCGACCCTCGTGCCTGGCCAGACACTGATTTCTACCTGTCTCCACACAAACCCACAGACAGGAGGGTGTCCCTGAATTCCACAGCACCTGATGAAACAGATCCACGGAACCCAACACCCAGTGGGTCACTCGGGACCTCACCTATGGTCATGGAGCTCACCATACCCTATTTCCGTCACTTCCCACAGAAAGCCTGGTTCTGATCCCCCACAATACCATACATCCTGGTTGCTGACCTGGGGTCATGCCATGAACCCACATGGCACCTTTCTTTTAGAGAAGCCTATGCCTACACCTCCTAGAAAATATTTCTAATGAAGTACAGCATCAACAAAACAAAAAGGCCACCTATGGAATCGAAGAAGATATCTGCAAATGATATTACAGATAAAGGGCTGGTATCCAAGATCTATAAAGAACTCCTCAAACTCGACACCCAAAAACTGGGCAGAAGACACAAAGAGATACTTGTCCAGAGAAGACATACAAATGGCCAACAGGCACATGAAAAAATGCTCCACATCACTTGCCATCAGGCAAATACAAATCAAAACTACAATGAGATACCACCTTACACCAGTTAGAATGGTTAAAATTAACAAGGCAGGGGGCACCTGGGTGGCACAGCGGTTAAGCGTCTGCCTTCGGCTCAGGGCGTGATCCCGGCATTATGGGATGGAGCCCCACATCAGGCTCCTCCGCTATGAGCCTGCTTCTTCCTCTCCCACTCCCCCTGCTTGGGTTCCCTCTCTCGCTGGCTGTCTCTATCTCTGTGGAATAAATAAATAAAATCTTGAAAAAAAATTAACAAGACAGGAAATTAAAAAAAGAGAGGATGTGGAGAAAGGGGAGCCCTCTTACACTACTCGTGAGAATTCAAGCTGGTACAGCCACTTTTGAAAACAGTATGGAGGTTCCTCAAGACGTTGAACACAGAGCTATCCTACGACCCACCGATTGCACTACTGGGTATTTACCCCATAGACACAGAGTGATGAAAAGAAGGGGCACCTGTATCCCAATGTTCATAGCAGCAATGTCCCTAATAGCCAAACTGTGGAAGGAGCCAAGATGTCCTTCAGCAGATGAATGGACAAAGAAGATGTGGTTCATCTATACGATGGAATATTACTCAGTCATCAGAAAGGATGAATACCCACCATTTGCACCAACGTGGATGGACCAGGAGGGGATTATGCTAAGTGAAATTAAGTCAAGCAGAGAAAGACAATTATCATATGGTTTCACTCCTATGTGGAATGGAAGGAATAGCATGGAGGACATTAGGAGAAGGAAGGGAAAAGTGAAGGTGGGGAATGAGAGGGGGAGATGAACCATGAGAGACTATTGACACTGGGAAACAAACTGAAGGTTGCAGAAAGGGAGGGGTAGGGGAATGGGTTATCCTGGTGATGGGTATTAAGGAGGGCACGTGTCATAATGAGCACTAGGTGTTATATGCAAACAATGAATCATGGAACACTACATCAAAAACAAATGAAGTACTCTAGGGTGACTAACATAATTTTAAAAAAAGAGAAAGATATGAAATCCATACAGGAAAACTGTCACTATTTGCAAATGACATGAAATCCCAAAAGATTCCACAAAAAAAGAAACCTGTTAGAATAAACAAATTCAAGAAAGCTGCAGGATATAAAGTCAATATACAGAGACCTGTTGTCTTTATTTTTTTTTCAGATTGTATTTATTTATTTGACAGGAAGAGAAGAAGCACGAGCCGGGGGAGTGTCAGAAAGACGGAGAAGCAGACCCTCGCTAAGCGGGGAGCCCAACACGGGGCTCGATCCCAGAACTCTGGGATCATGACCTGAGCTGAAGGCAGACGCTTCACCTATGGAGCCACCCAGATGACCCAACTTCTTGCATTTCTGTATACTGATGACACACTTTCGCAAAGAGAAATTAAAAAAGCAATGCCATTTACAATTGCATCAAGAAAAAAGATCTAGGAATAAAAGTAACCAAGAATGAGAAAGACATAGTACACTCAACACATGGCAGAAAAGAAATGAAAAACATGTGTGTCGAGGGGGGCAGAATGTATGGGTCAAAGATTTGGAAGGCAACACAAACAAATGGAAGCATCCGCCATGCTCCTTAACTGGAAGAGTTAATTATGTGAACATGTCCATCGTACCCAAAGCAATCGACAGAGGTGATGAAATCCCTATCTGAATTCCAGTGGCATTATTCGAGGAAATAGAAAACAGTCCTCAAACTTGTATGGAATCACAAAAGACCCCAAATACCCAAAGCAACCTGGAGAAAGAAAGGTGCAGTCAACACACTCCTGGATTTCAAGCTAGATTACAAAGCTGTTGTCATCAAAACAGGATGGTACTGGCATAAACACAGACACCAGGTCAGTGGAACAGACCAGAAAGCTCAGAAACTTACCCACACGTAGATGATCCTAACTTACGACACAGCAGCAGAAGATATGCCATGAGGGAAGGACTGTCTCTTCAGTGAGCGGTAACAGGCAAACTGGACACTAAATGCAGAAGAATATAACTGGGTCACTTTCTTACACCACACACAAAATTTTTAACGGATGAATGATTTGAACATAAGACCTGAATCCGTAAACCTCCAAGAAGACACGGGTACTAAGTCTCTCGACATTGCTTTTGGCAAAGAGTCTTCAGATCGGACACCAAATGCAAAGGCAACAAAAGCAAAAATAAACAAGTGGAACAACATCAAACTGAAATCTTCCACACGGCAAAAGAAACCATCAAAAACTTAAAAGGCCACTGACCCAATAAGAAAAAAATATCTGCGAATCATATGTGTGAGAAGAGGCTAATATCCAAAATGCACACAACACTCATCCAAATCAAAACAAACAAACAAAAAAACTGTATAAAAAATGGGGTGAATATGTGAATAGATACTGTCCAAAGATGGCACACAGGTGCCAACAGACAGAAAAAGTTGTTCGACATCACTAATCATCGTCAGGGAAACATCAGTCAAACCCACAATCGGCTATCCCCTCACAACTGTTGGAACAGCAATTGTCCCAGAGACAGACACCAGGTGGGGTCAAGGGTGTGCAGACGAGGAGACACTGTGCGCTGTTGGTGGGAATGGGAAATTGGTGCGGCCACTGTGACAAACGGTATGGAGGTTCCTGAAAAAATAAATACAACTACCACATGACCCAGTAATGGCTCTACTGAGTATTGATTTGGAGAACACAAAAATACTGCCTCAAAAAGACAGATGCACTCCCACGTTCACTGCAGCATTATTCACAATAACCAGACATGGAAACACAGACCTTGGGGGCCTTAGGCCAAGTAACTCAGACACAGAAAGACAAATACCAGATGCTCTCACGTACATTCCACGTGGAATAAACAAATACTGAACGCATAGATACCGAGAGCAGATTGGTAGGTGCCAGATTCGGGGATGGGGTGGTAGAAACGGGTGAAGGTGGTCCAAGTCTCAATGTTTGAGTGAGAAAATCCGACAGTCATGAAATGTTCTGTCCAGCATGGAGACTAAAACTAACCCCGCAGCATGGGGTATAGGTTTCCCTGCTCTTTGAAAGTACAGGGCTTCTGAGAAACCTTGCACAGCAGAAATGGTGTAAAGAAGGAATGACCACTCATTTACACGGAAAAATTAGACAGTGTGCTCAGACTCCAAGATTCCTTCTCTTTGGCTTTTCTTAGGCCTCAGGACACAAGTTTCTAACGGAGGCCCAGCATAAATGAAGATAAAGCACAGCAGAGGCTCACAGACACAATTCAAAGTGCTGGTGGCTGGATGCGGAGAGCGGTTCCCAGCGGAAGGAGCTGGTTGGGGTGCACGCCGCCTCTGTCGTGCTTCTCCCCAAAACAGATGCTGAACGCGATTCTCACTGTTCACCTTTTTTCATAAGAGGGAAATCCTCTTTAGGTCTCTTCCTCTCACTGAAGCTGGGTAATAACGTAGTTCTTTCAAGAAAGCCAAGTGTCTTACTGTGAACGTTTAAAAGCTGGGGGATACTTGTACTTGAGCATTGCTGAGGGAGGAGATGTGAAAGGTTCTCCCAGACACAAACCTCAGCAGATCCACCGGGAAAGGCACCTTCCTCAGCATGCGGAACACGGACTACCTCCTACCCCCAGAAACCCTCTCCTTCCCCTCGATCAGGACAACCCACGACAGCTGGGAGTTACCCCAATTCCTCCGTTCTCCTGCTCCTAATATCTAACTCATCAGCAAATCCTGTGAGCTCCATCTTCAAAATGGACCCAGAATAGGTCTAACCACTCCATCCAAGGCCACCTGTCTGGTCCACAGTGCCTGAGTTCCTGGAAAAGCTTCGTCATTGACCTGCCTTGCCATCTCCAACCCTCTGTCATCTGTTCTCAACACTGTAGCCACGATGGCCTAGTGAAACAGGGTCTCATGGGGTTATAGCCCTGGAATGGCTTTCTGTCACCCTCTGTCACCTCTCTGAGGTCATGTCCTAAGCTGTCCCCTGTGGCCACAGGGCCTTCTTGCTGCTCCTGGACATATCTGGAATTCTCCTGCCCCAGAGCCTTTGCACATGCTTTCCCTTCTGTTTAGAATGCTCTTGATGTGTTCTCACTCGCCTTCTGAGAAGTCTGAATTGGAGTGACAGGGACAGAAGGTGAGGCTGTGTGTGTTGGGTGAGGCTGGTGGCCCAGAAAAAGGTTTTCTGCCAGCTCTCCACCTGTGCCTCACTTGTCCTCAGCCAGGAACTTGCACACAGCCCTCACCTGTCACAACTCTCACACAGGAGACCCACAGCCACCCCTGGAGCCCACCCTGCCCACACCCTGCTGCAGAATGCATTCAGCTCTCCTCTGGGACCCCTGTCAGCTTTACCCAGACCTGGAACTCCCCCGTCTCCTGCAAAGCTCCCGGATTCCCCCTCTTCTTGCAAAATCACACTGGCGCAAGGCTTTCATGAGAAAGCTATAATGCTAACTAATGAAAGGTTCACACCTACTTTCCCCTTCTGTTGCCTTTCTCTCCTTCTGTCCTACCTGTGCAAACTGTAACATATCAGTGGAACATGAACATGCTCTGAGATCTGAATCTTTCATTGCAGCTTTCTGAGGACTCCTTATGTGATAAGAAACTAGTGTATCTTGCAACAGGGTGTTTTACAACTATCATCTATAGAACAGGACAGCCCAAATCACTACAATTTTACCTCACTCTTCATGAAGCAGAACACTTTTTCCTTTCTTCTTTTACTTAAATTCCAGTTAGTTCACATGCCGTGGAATATTCGCTTCAGGGGTAGGATTTAGTGATTCCTCACCTGCATACAGTACCCAGTGCTCATCACAAGCGCCCTCCTTAATACCCCTCGCCCATTTAACTCTTCCCCCCACGCCCCTGTCCTGCAGCAACACTCAGTTTGTTCTCCAAGGTTGAGTCTATTTCCTTCTTTGCCTCTCTCATCACCCCTCAACTCTGTTCATCTGTTTTCTTTCTGAAATTCCACAAGCGTGAGAGCATAGGATATTTGTCTTTCCTCACTGATTTTGCTTAGCTTAATACACTCTAGATCCATCCACATCCTTGCAAATGGTAAGATTTCATTCTTTTTGAAGCTGGGTCATATTCCCATATATATATATACATATATACATATATATATACGTATCCCACATCTGCTTTATCCATTCATCAGTGCATGGACTTTGGGATTCTCTCCATAGTTTGGCTACTGTGGACATTGTTGCTATAAACATCATGGTGCATGTACCCCCTTCGAATGTGCATTTTTGTATCTTTTGGGTAAGCACCTAGGAGAGCAGTTGCTGGATCATGTGGTTGTTCAATGTTTAACTTTTTGAGGACCCCCCACACTGTTTCCCAGACTGTCTGCACCACTCTGCATTCCCACCAACAGGATGGGAGGGTTCCCCTTTAAGCAGAACATTATCTGCTGGCAATTTCATAAGAGGAAACAAAACCTCTGTGAGATGCACCCAGGGTCAGGCAAGCAGTTGCAGAATTCACCCCAAGGCTCCTGACGCCAAGCCCCTCGAAGCCACCAGCATGCCACTCTCCAGAAGAATTCCCAGACTCTCCTTCTGACTCCACCACCAAAGAAACTACAGACAGAATATGGCACCTCAAAATATCGAGATAATAGTAAAACTAGAAAGTCAAGCTCAACTTTTAAACAGGAACAGGCCCATTTGGATAATTTTGAATTTTCCCTCCACCCTAATTTTAACTCTTCTGATGAATAAACTAATCAATGATGAAACATCACCTTTGTCAAATGACATCATCCAAGTCTGTATCAGATGAAAAAAAAGCCATCTAACTCTAGATGCTGGCCACTCAACCATATCTTGGGCCCAATTGAATAAACATTGTTAGATGAAGGAACAAATTAGATGTTACAAACAGGCACAGAGTGAATCTCACCTTCCCTTTCTAATAAAAGAGGGTTCCTAGGAAACCGATAGTCAAAATACATTTGTAAGCAATAAATGGACAGAGAAATTGTGATCCCCTGCAAAGTTCTACCTGCAGGGAAACTAAGTAATTCTTGCACCAAACCCAGAATGCTGACAGCTACTTCAATTTTACTTTGTGGCTCAACTAGAGAAAAGAGAAAAGCCCAGGAGGTTTTGGGATAATGAGAGGTGTTACCTCCAGTCCTGACGTAGATAGGACATTATGCCAAAATAGCTGTGTTTTCTCTGAACACTGGCGTCCTGTGACAAGCTGCCTCCCTGACTCAGATGCTGACGTCCAAAACCTCGGGTCTCATGGAGCCAGAGCAGAGAAGTGCTGTCAGCTGGGGAGAAGAAGGCACCTCTGACCTAAAGCCTGCACACCTGCTTCGGTTTCTGGACGAAGGGGCAACACATACTTGTTGTTTAGCAGTAATTATCTTCATTCTCAATAGACCAATGACCTTGCCTTTTCTGGAAAGCAGACTTACTCTTCTAAAGAAACCCTCAATTCGTCTATTCCCAATGCAACTAGAGTGGGGTCTGGTTTTTCCTGCATGATTCTAACAGCCAATTACCACTAACTCGGGGGCACACGGGGCATAATGCTGAAGTTGGGGGACGGCTCTGGGGCTTGCTACTGCCACACCTGTGCCTGGGGGACCAGGGCACACCCTGCTGAACTCGGGGTACTGCTCAAGATGCATCACCTGCACTGTGTCAGAGAACCGGGGGACACCCCACTGAAGGTGGGGATTCTGTGAGGTCCTTACCCGCACTCTTCCCGGGGAACAGGGGAAACCCTGAAATTCTGCAACCCATCCCACAAAAGCTCAGGTGAGTGGGCGCCCTGGAGTTCACGGGTATGGGGAATAAGGCCAGTTGAGGACATGGGGCGGAAGAGACTTTAAAGGGAAAAAGAAAACTCACCTGAGTCCCCACAATGAACCCTCTCCACGTGCCCTTCCAGAACCCTGCCTCCCACCTGGGGTGCACCCTACCCCCCCCCCGACCCCCACCCCGGGGCATGCTGCTCACTCACCAGCCCGGACCTCCGCAGGGCAACTCTCTCTCTCCCAGTGCCCCTTCTTCTGCCCCAGGTCTGCAACCCGCTGCAACTTTGGGACCGCCCACAGAGACGTAGCTCCACCCCCAAGCGGTGATTGGTCGGGGAGGGTGGTGCCCTAGCCCCTTGGATGCCGGGCAACCCGCCCTCAAGCCCCTGGAACCCTGAAAGTGCAGGGGGTCCAAGAGGCACCTCCTCTACTCAACACCCAGCACAGGCATGGGTGGGGTCGTGGGCCGGGCTCCCCCCACACACCTGGCCCCTTCCAGGGACCCCTCTAGCTGCAGACCACCCTCAGCGTCCTGCCCCTTCCCTTTCTGCACCAGCCCTCCCTGCTGGGGTGTGCCTGGTTCTGGGCAAGGTCAGTGGCTCTCAGACCCTCCAAGGCTTGGGCTTTAGGACATGCAATGATTTCATGCATTTTCAGTATGTACATGTCAGTATGACTTTAACCTTATGGGAGCCAAAGAGGTTCTTTATTTTTTCGTATCTTCATGTTGGCATTTTTGGTTATTGTTTTCTTCTCGAAACAGATGTACAACATGTGCTTGGGGCAGAAATAGGGCCCATGCTTTGAGGTTTTGCCCAGTCATTTTGAGCCGGGTAAAATGTTAAAGGATAGCTTCCCTGGGAGCCCAGGATCAGGGCCCACAGATGATATAAGATAAACATTACTTTTATCATTATAATTACTCCTAAATGGAGGAATTTGAGACAAAAGCACCTTTCACAAGAGTACCAAGAAATCAAAATGATGCCCACAGAAGGCTACCTGCTCCATGGTCAGCACAGGTAACAGAAGTGTTCACAGTCTCTGGACTCCTGCCCTTCTCCTGCCCAAATCTCTGAAGCACACAGACCACTTAAAATCAGAATTGTAGAACTGCTAGACACCTTAGAGATGTCTGGCACCATTCCCTCGGACTGCAGTATAAAACACAGTAGCTCGTTGTCACAAACTAATTTCAACATGAAGTGCCCCCTGGATGCACTAAGTTCTTTCTCTGCAAATGTTGACTAATGTAAGTCACAGTCATACCAGTTAAACACTACGATGGCTGGGAAGTCATCGTCGGTAAGGGAATATTTTAGCCATGTTTATAAGCATTGGCTCACTTTGTAGAAGAGGCTGAGCTGAGTGTTTTTAAATACTATTTCAGGTACAAGAGAGGAGTTAAGATGGCGGAGGAGTAGGGGACCCCTTTTTCACAGGTCCCCTGAGTCGAGCTGGATAGGTACCAGACCAACCTAAACGACCACGGAGTCAGCCTGAGACGCAGGAAGATACATCTGGATCTCTACAAATGAACATCTCCAGCGCTGAGTATTGAGGTACGAAGCGGGGAGCCGTGAAACCGGGCACAGATATCGGAAGATAAATGGAAGGGGGAGGGAGCCGCCGCGTTCGGGCGCCGGGAAGTGGCAGCCACCTGCACGGGGCGGGGGGGGGGGGGGGAGAGCGGGCGGACTCACAGAGGGCACCCGCGAGAGAGCGGACTGAGACCGGTGAGCCGGGAGCGCGCGCCACCAGGCATCTCGCGGAACCCGGGAATCCCGTGTGCTCACGGGATCCAGACTGAGACCGGAAGCTCCCGGAGCGCATGCGGGGCAGCTGGCAGCTGGCAGGCCACCTGCACGGGGGAGCGGGCGGACTCACGGTCGGCACCCGCGAAACAGCAGACTGAGACCCTGAACCAGGTGCGCACGCCACCAGGCTTCTCACGGAATTCCTGAATCCTGGTGTGCTCACGGGATCCGGACTGAGACCAGGAGCTTCTGGAGGGCGCGCAGGGCGGCTGGCGGTTGGCGGGCCACCTGCACGGGGGAGCGGGCGGACTCGCGGTCGGCACCCGCGAAACAGCAGACTGAGACCCTGAACCGGGTGCGCGCGCCACCAGGCTTCTCACGGAACTCCGGAATCCTGGTGTGCTCACGGGATCCAGACTGAGACCGGGAGATCCGGGAGCGCGCGGGGGCGGCTGGCGGCATTAGAAACACAAAGGACAGAGACGCGCCTGCCCTGGAAGTGAGGGCAGGGACGCCGGGTGTGGGGCGCACAGCCCGGGACGCTACAGGGTTGAGCAGCACCAACAGTAACGGAGTTAAAGTGGCCAGAACATCGGTGGAGAATGGGCCGCAATCCCTCTGTTCTGTGACAATTCAGCCTCTGCTGCTCTGACTCTCAGAAGAGGCACAGCAGACCGCCAGAGAAAGCCGCCAGGGAACAAAAGCCTGGAAATACCGGCTCACAGCGTGCCCACCCCCATCCCCCCTCGCAGGGGACGCGGAAACTCTACCCAAACAGGGTTGCCTGAGTATGGGCCTGGCAAAATACAAACTCTTAACAATAGAGAACAAACGGATGGTTACCAGAGAGGAGGTGGATAGAGGGATGAGTGAAATAGATGAAGCGGATTAAGAGGACACTTTTCTTGATGACCACTGAGTAATATGTAGAATTACTGAATCACTCTCTTGTACACCTGAAACGAATGTAACACTGTATGTTAGCTCTACTGGAATTAAAATAAATTTTTTAAAAAGATTTTTCTTTCAGGAACCTCTTTGAAAAAGCTTTTCCTCTGCAATGTGCATAAGCCCTACTTGGGAGGATTCACTCTACAATAATTATTCACTCTATGCCTCGAATTCAGATTTCACTGAGTTCTTACTGTGGATCCCAGCCCACGGGAGCCATGGTCCTTTTCTGTCCAGGCTCAGCACCTATGCATTCAAGATTGGAAGTAGAGACACATGTCACTTCACAGTCCAGAAAGCTATTATTGTTTCTGTTTCAGTGTGAGAGAGTCACAGACTTTGGGACAGGTTTCAGAGCAGGTTTATTATGGATCCTGGATCTCTACTTCAATGTTCATTACCCGGATCCATTTGGCTAATAGGTTGCCTGTGGATGGGCTTGCTTCCAAGCACATACATGGAAGATGCAAAGGTGAGTGGGCTTGGTGCGGGACAGGAAGAAGACCAAAATCAGACAAGGGTCCGACCCCTCCCCTGATCCAGGAACTGCTACAGGAGAGGGTATGGGAGGTAGAATCCATGCGAAACTCCAAGGTCACCAGCTGAACACAGGAGGCATAGGTCAAGGGATCTGGAGATGCAGGGGTTGAAGGCTGCTCTGAGCTACCTCTGGGAGGAAGGGAGGGAAGGAATGGGGAGACACTGCCTGCCCCTGGCCTATGCCAGCTGCCCACCGCTCCGACACGCATCAGTCTACACAGCTGACACACAGCCTGGGCTCAGGATGGGCTGGCTCGGGTCCCTCAATCCTCAGTGGGACAGCTGGCCCCAGGGCTCAGAGACAGGCTGAGGGAGATGAGAGGGAAAGCTGCCCCACCCAGGTCATCCCCTCCTTGAGCAGACAGCCCTTCAGAACTGCTAAAAAAAAAAAAAAAAAAAAAAAAAAAAACAAAAAAACAAAAAAAACAACCCACTAACGGCGTTGAAAGACATGCCATGGATGAACTAAGGCATAGAGATATGTAAAATAACATTCACTTTTAAGTTCAGAGCTGTCATCTCAGGAAGTGGGGAGAGCTTCCCTGAAGAAGACTGAGGGGAGGGCAGGCCATGCTGAAAAGGGAGACATGGCTCTCCTGATTGGGGACCTGCAGCCCCCTTCCAGGGCAGGACATCATCCTCGCATCACACGAGATCCATGCAAGTGTTCCATCAGGGCCAGATGTTTGTCTCGAGAAGGCTACCCTGGCATCGGACTGCACAGGGCACCAGGGACGAGGGCCAGATGGAGGACGGACAATACCCCGGAGGCCATGGGGCAAGAGCAGAGGCACACGACCTTGAAGATGATGATGAAAAGCAGGAGGTGGCAGCATGGAGCCGGCCCGAAAGTGCCATGGGAGCAGTGCCCACAGCTACACTGACTGGGGGCCTCCTGTGCCAGGTGTGGCTGACTTCAGTGGGCTCCAGACTAGTCCTGACCACAGGTCTAGGAAGTGTGCACCACCCCCGGCCTCCTCTCCCCTTGCAGCTGCTAGGAATCACGGTCACAGACGCTGGTCAGCTTTCGTGGAAACCAAGCAGTGGCTCCCCCGCACGCTGCACCTCTGGTGGTGGTCCAGTGCGACCCTCGTGCCTGGCCAGACACTGATTTCTACCTGTCTCCACACAAACCCACAGACAGGAGGGTGTCCCTGAATTCCACAGCACCTGATGAAACAGATCCACGGAACCCAACACCCAGTGGGTCACTCGGGACCTCACCTATGGTCATGGAGCTCACCATACCCTATTTCCGTCACTTCCCACAGAAAGCCTGGTTCTGATCCCCCACAATACCATACATCCTGGTTGCTGACCTGGGGTCATGCCATGAACCCACATGGCACCTTTCTTTTAGAGAAGCCTATGCCTACACCTCCTAGAAAATATTTCTAATGAAGTACAGCATCAACAAAACAAAAAGGCCACCTATGGAATCGAAGAAGATATCTGCAAATGATATTACAGATAAAGGGCTGGTATCCAAGATCTATAAAGAACTCCTCAAACTCGACACCCAAAAACTGGGCAGAAGACACAAAGAGATACTTGTCCAGAGAAGACATACAAATGGCCAACAGGCACATGAAAAAATGCTCCACATCACTTGCCATCAGGCAAATACAAATCAAAACTACAATGAGATACCACCTTACACCAGTTAGAATGGTTAAAATTAACAAGGCAGGGGGCACCTGGGTGGCACAGCGGTTAAGCGTCTGCCTTCGGCTCAGGGCGTGATCCCGGCATTATGGGATGGAGCCCCACATCAGGCTCCTCCGCTATGAGCCTGCTTCTTCCTCTCCCACTCCCCCTGCTTGGGTTCCCTCTCTCGCTGGCTGTCTCTATCTCTGTGGAATAAATAAATAAAATCTTGAAAAAAAATTAACAAGACAGGAAATTAAAAAAAGAGAGGATGTGGAGAAAGGGGAGCCCTCTTACACTACTCGTGAGAATTCAAGCTGGTACAGCCACTTTTGAAAACAGTATGGAGGTTCCTCAAGACGTTGAACACAGAGCTATCCTACGACCCACCGATTGCACTACTGGGTATTTACCCCATAGACACAGAGTGATGAAAAGAAGGGGCACCTGTATCCCAATGTTCATAGCAGCAATGTCCCTAATAGCCAAACTGTGGAAGGAGCCAAGATGTCCTTCAGCAGATGAATGGACAAAGAAGATGTGGTTCATCTATACGATGGAATATTACTCAGTCATCAGAAAGGATGAATACCCACCATTTGCACCAACGTGGATGGACCAGGAGGGGATTATGCTAAGTGAAATTAAGTCAAGCAGAGAAAGACAATTATCATATGGTTTCACTCCTATGTGGAATGGAAGGAATAGCATGGAGGACATTAGGAGAAGGAAGGGAAAAGTGAAGGTGGGGAATGAGAGGGGGAGATGAACCATGAGAGACTATTGACACTGGGAAACAAACTGAAGGTTGCAGAAAGGGAGGGGTAGGGGAATGGGTTATCCTGGTGATGGGTATTAAGGAGGGCACGTGTCATAATGAGCACTAGGTGTTATATGCAAACAATGAATCATGGAACACTACATCAAAAACAAATGAAGTACTCTAGGGTGACTAACATAATTTTAAAAAAAGAGAAAGATATGAAATCCATACAGGAAAACTGTCACTATTTGCAAATGACATGAAATCCCAAAAGATTCCACAAAAAAAGAAACCTGTTAGAATAAACAAATTCAAGAAAGCTGCAGGATATGAAGTCAATATACAGAGACCTGTTGTCTTTATTTTTTTTTCAGATTGTATTTATTTATTTGACAGGAAGAGAAGAAGCACGAGCCGGGGGAGTGTCAGAAAGACGGAGAAGCAGACCCTCGCTAAGCGGGGAGCCCAACACGGGGCTCGATCCCAGAACTCTGGGATCATGACCTGAGCTGAAGGCAGACGCTTCACCTATGGAGCCACCCAGATGACCCAACTTCTTGCATTTCTGTATACTGATGACACACTTTCGCAAAGAGAAATTAAAAAAGCAATGCCATTTACAATTGCATCAAGAAAAAAGATCTAGGAATAAAAGTAACCAAGAATGAGAAAGACATAGTACACTCAACACATGGCAGAAAAGAAATGAAAAACATGTGTGTCGAGGGGGGCAGAATGTATGGGTCAAAGATTTGGAAGGCAACACAAACAAATGGAAGCATCCGCCATGCTCCTTAACTGGAAGAGTTAATTATGTGAACATGTCCATCGTACCCAAAGCAATCGACAGAGGTGATGAAATCCCTATCTGAATTCCAGTGGCATTATTCGAGGAAATAGAAAACAGTCCTCAAACTTGTATGGAATCACAAAAGACCCCAAATACCCAAAGCAACCTGGAGAAAGAAAGGTGCAGTCAACACACTCCTGGATTTCAAGCTAGATTACAAAGCTGTTGTCATCAAAACAGGATGGTACTGGCATAAACACAGACACCAGGTCAGTGGAACAGACCAGAAAGCTCAGAAACTTACCCACACGTAGATGATCCTAACTTACGACACAGCAGCAGAAGATATGCCATGAGGGAAGGACTGTCTCTTCAGTGAGCGGTAACAGGCAAACTGGACACTAAATGCAGAAGAATATAACTGGGTCACTTTCTTACACCACACACAAAATTTTTAACGGATGAATGATTTGAACATAAGACCTGAATCCGTAAACCTCCAAGAAGACACGGGTACTAAGTCTCTCGACATTGCTTTTGGCAAAGAGTCTTCAGATCGGACACCAAATGCAAAGGCAACAAAAGCAAAAATAAACAAGTGGAACAACATCAAACTGAAATCTTCCACACGGCAAAAGAAACCATCAAAAACTTAAAAGGCCACTGACCCAATAAGAAAAAAATATCTGCGAATCATATGTGTGAGAAGAGGCTAATATCCAAAATGCACACAACACTCATCCAAATCAAAACAAACAAACAAAAAAACTGTATAAAAAATGGGGTGAATATGTGAATAGATACTGTCCAAAGATGGCACACAGGTGCCAACAGACAGAAAAAGTTGTTCGACATCACTAATCATCGTCAGGGAAACATCAGTCAAACCCACAATCGGCTATCCCCTCACAACTGTTGGAACAGCAATTGTCCCAGAGACAGACACCAGGTGGGGTCAAGGGTGTGCAGACGAGGAGACACTGTGCGCTGTTGGTGGGAATGGGAAATTGGTGCGGCCACTGTGACAAACGGTATGGAGGTTCCTGAAAAAATAAATACAACTACCACATGACCCAGTAATGGCTCTACTGAGTATTGATTTGGAGAACACAAAAATACTGCCTCAAAAAGACAGATGCACTCCCACGTTCACTGCAGCATTATTCACAATAACCAGACATGGAAACACAGACCTTGGGGGCCTTAGGCCAAGTAACTCAGACACAGAAAGACAAATACCAGATGCTCTCACGTACATTCCACGTGGAATAAACAAATACTGAACGCATAGATACCGAGAGCAGATTGGTAGGTGCCAGATTCGGGGATGGGGTGGTAGAAACGGGTGAAGGTGGTCCAAGTCTCAATGTTTGAGTGAGAAAATCCGACAGTCATGAAATGTTCTGTCCAGCATGGAGACTAAAACTAACCCCGCAGCATGGGGTATAGGTTTCCCTGCTCTTTGAAAGTACAGGGCTTCTGAGAAACCTTGCACAGCAGAAATGGTGTAAAGAAGGAATGACCACTCATTTACACGGAAAAATTAGACAGTGTGCTCAGACTCCAAGATTCCTTCTCTTTGGCTTTTCTTAGGCCTCAGGACACAAGTTTCTAACGGAGGCCCAGCATAAATGAAGATAAAGCACAGCAGAGGCTCACAGACACAATTCAAAGTGCTGGTGGCTGGATGCGGAGAGCGGTTCCCAGCGGAAGGAGCTGGTTGGGGTGCACGCCGCCTCTGTCGTGCTTCTCCCCAAAACAGATGCTGAACGCGATTCTCACTGTTCACCTTTTTTCATAAGAGGGAAATCCTCTTTAGGTCTCTTCCTCTCACTGAAGCTGGGTAATAACGTAGTTCTTTCAAGAAAGCCAAGTGTCTTACTGTGAACGTTTAAAAGCTGGGGGATACTTGTACTTGAGCATTGCTGAGGGAGGAGATGTGAAAGGTTCTCCCAGACACAAACCTCAGCAGATCCACCGGGAAAGGCACCTTCCTCAGCATGCGGAACACGGACTACCTCCTACCCCCAGAAACCCTCTCCTTCCCCTCGATCAGGACAACCCACGACAGCTGGGAGTTACCCCAATTCCTCCGTTCTCCTGCTCCTAATATCTAACTCATCAGCAAATCCTGTGAGCTCCATCTTCAAAATGGACCCAGAATAGGTCTAACCACTCCATCCAAGGCCACCTGTCTGGTCCACAGTGCCTGAGTTCCTGGAAAAGCTTCGTCATTGACCTGCCTTGCCATCTCCAACCCTCTGTCATCTGTTCTCAACACTGTAGCCACGATGGCCTAGTGAAACAGGGTCTCATGGGGTTATAGCCCTGGAATGGCTTTCTGTCACCCTCTGTCACCTCTCTGAGGTCATGTCCTAAGCTGTCCCCTGTGGCCACAGGGCCTTCTTGCTGCTCCTGGACATATCTGGAATTCTCCTGCCCCAGAGCCTTTGCACATGCTTTCCCTTCTGTTTAGAATGCTCTTGATGTGTTCTCACTCGCCTTCTGAGAAGTCTGAATTGGAGTGACAGGGACAGAAGGTGAGGCTGTGTGTGTTGGGTGAGGCTGGTGGCCCAGAAAAAGGTTTTCTGCCAGCTCTCCACCTGTGCCTCACTTGTCCTCAGCCAGGAACTTGCACACAGCCCTCACCTGTCACAACTCTCACACAGGAGACCCACAGCCACCCCTGGAGCCCACCCTGCCCACACCCTGCTGCAGAATGCATTCAGCTCTCCTCTGGGACCCCTGTCAGCTTTACCCAGACCTGGAACTCCCCCGTCTCCTGCAAAGCTCCCGGATTCCCCCTCTTCTTGCAAAATCACACTGGCGCAAGGCTTTCATGAGAAAGCTATAATGCTAACTAATGAAAGGTTCACACCTACTTTCCCCTTCTGTTGCCTTTCTCTCCTTCTGTCCTACCTGTGCAAACTGTAACATATCAGTGGAACATGAACATGCTCTGAGATCTGAATCTTTCATTGCAGCTTTCTGAGGACTCCTTATGTGATAAGAAACTAGTGTATCTTGCAACAGGGTGTTTTACAACTATCATCTATAGAACAGGACAGCCCAAATCACTACAATTTTACCTCACTCTTCATGAAGCAGAACACTTTTTCCTTTCTTCTTTTACTTAAATTCCAGTTAGTTCACATGCCATGGAATATTCGCTTCAGGGGTAGGATTTAGTGATTCCTCACCTGCATACAGTACCCAGTGCTCATCACAAGCGCCCTCCTTAATACCCCTCGCCCATTTAACTCTTCCCCCCACGCCCCTGTCCTGCAGCAACACTCAGTTTGTTCTCCAAGGTTGAGTCTATTTCCTTCTTTGCCTCTCTCATCACCCCTCAACTCTGTTCATCTGTTTTCTTTCTGAAATTCCACAAGCGTGAGAGCATAGGATATTTGTCTTTCCTCACTGATTTTGCTTAGCTTAATACACTCTAGATCCATCCACATCCTTGCAAATGGTAAGATTTCATTCTTTTTGAAGCTGGGTCATATTCCCATATATATATATACATATATACATATATATATATACGTATCCCACATCTGCTTTATCCATTCATCAGTGCATGGACTTTGGGATTCTCTCCATAGTTTGGCTACTGTGGACATTGTTGCTATAAACATCATGGTGCATGTACCCCCTTCGAATGTGCATTTTTGTATCTTTTGGGTAAGCACCTAGGAGAGCAGTTGCTGGATCATGTGGTTGTTCAATGTTTAACTTTTTGAGGACCCCCCACACTGTTTCCCAGACTGTCTGCACCACTCTGCATTCCCACCAACAGGATGGGAGGGTTCCCCTTTAAGCAGAACATTATCTGCTGGCAATTTCATAAGAGGAAACAAAACCTCTGTGAGATGCACCCAGGGTCAGGCAAGCAGTTGCAGAATTCACCCCAAGGCTCCTGACGCCAAGCCCCTCGAAGCCACCAGCATGCCACTCTCCAGAAGAATTCCCAGACTCTCCTTCTGACTCCACCACCAAAGAAACTACAGACAGAATATGGCACCTCAAAATATCGAGATAATAGTAAAACTAGAAAGTCAAGCTCAACTTTTAAACAGGAACAGGCCCATTTGGATAATTTTGAATTTTCCCTCCACCCTAATTTTAACTCTTCTGATGAATAAACTAATCAATGATGAAACATCACCTTTGTCAAATGACATCATCCAAGTCTGTATCAGATGAAAAAAAGCCATCTAACTCTAGATGCTGGCCACTCAACCATATCTTGGGCCCAATTGAATAAACATTGTTAGATGAAGGAACAAATTAGATGTTACAAACAGGCACAGAGTGAATCTCACCTTCCCTTTCTAATAAAAGAGGGTTCCTAGGAAACCGATAGTCAAAATACATTTGTAAGCAATAAATGGACAGAGAAATTGTGATCCCCTGCAAAGTTCTACCTGCAGGGAAACTAAGTAATTCTTGCACCAAACCCAGAATGCTGACAGCTACTTCAATTTTACTTTGTGGCTCAACTAGAGAAAAGAGAAAAGCCCAGGAGGTTTTGGGATAATGAGAGGTGTTACCTCCAGTCCTGACGTAGATAGGACATTATGCCAAAATAGCTGTGTTTTCTCTGAACACTGGCGTCCTGTGACAAGCTGCCTCCCTGACTCAGATGCTGACGTCCAAAACCTCGGGTCTCATGGAGCCAGAGCAGAGAAGTGCTGTCAGCTGGGGAGAAGAAGGCACCTCTGACCTAAAGCCTGCACACCTGCTTCGGTTTCTGGACGAAGGGGCAACACATACTTGTTGTTTAGCAGTAATTATCTTCATTCTCAATAGACCAATGACCTTGCCTTTTCTGGAAAGCAGACTTACTCTTCTAAAGAAACCCTCAATTCGTCTATTCCCAATGCAACTAGAGTGGGGTCTGGTTTACGCCCGCCTCCAGGCCCCCACCTGGAGGATTTTCCTGCATGATTCTAACAGCCAATTACCACTAACTCGGGGGCACACGGGGCATAATGCTGAAGTTGGGGGACGGCTCTGGGGCTTGCTACTGCCACACCTGTGCCTGGGGGACCAGGGCACACCCTGCTGAACTCGGGGTACTGCTCAAGATGCATCACCTGCACTGTGTCAGAGAACCGGGGGACACCCCACTGAAGGTGGGGATTCTGTGAGGTCCTTACCCGCACTCTTCCCGGGGAACAGGGGAAACCCTGAAATTCTGCAACCCATCCCACAAAAGCTCAGGTGAGTGGGCGCCCTGGAGTTCACGGGTATGGGGAATAAGGCCAGTTGAGGACATGGGGCGGAAGAGACTTTAAAGGGAAAAAGAAAACTCACCTGAGTCCCCACAATGAACCCTCTCCACGTGCCCTTCCAGAACCCTGCCTCCCACCTGGGGCGCACCCTACCCCCCCCCCCGACCCCCACCCCGGGGCATGCTGCTCACTCACCAGCCCGGACCTCCGCAGGGCAACTCTCTCTCTCCCAGTGCCCCTTCTTCTGCCCCAGGTCTGCAACCCGCTGCAACTTTGGGACCGCCCACAGAGACGTAGCTCCACCCCCAAGCGGTGATTGGTCGGGGAGGGTGGTGCCCTAGCCCCTTGGATGCCGGGCAACCCGCCCTCAAGCCCCTGGAACCCTGAAAGTGCAGGGGGTCCAAGAGGCACCTCCTCTACTCAACACCCAGCACAGGCATGGGTGGGGTCGTGGGCCGGGCTCCCCCCACACACCTGGCCCCTTCCAGGGACCCCTCTAGCTGCAGACCACCCTCAGCGTCCTGCCCCTTCCCTTTCTGCACCAGCCCTCCCTGCTGGGGTGTGCCTGGTTCTGGGCAAGGTCAGTGGCTCTCAGACCCTCCAAGGCTTGGGCTTTAGGACATGCAATGATTTCATGCATTTTCAGTATGTACATGTCAGTATGACTTTAACCTTATGGGAGCCAAAGAGGTTCTTTATTTTTTCGTATCTTCATGTTGGCATTTTTGGTTATTGTTTTCTTCTCGAAACAGATGTACAACATGTGCTTGGGGCAGAAATAGGGCCCATGCTTTGAGGTTTTGCCCAGTCATTTTGAGCCGGGTAAAATGTTAAAGGATAGCTTCCCTGGGAGCCCAGGATCAGGGCCCACAGATGATATAAGATAAACATTACTTTTATCATTATAATTACTCCTAAATGGAGGAATTTGAGACAAAAGCACCTTTCACAAGAGTACCAAGAAATCAAAATGATGCCCACAGAAGGCTACCTGCTCCATGGTCAGCACAGGTAACAGAAGTGTTCACAGTCTCTGGACTCCTGCCCTTCTCCTGCCCAAATCTCTGAAGCACACAGACCACTTAAAATCAGAATTGTAGAACTGCTAGACACCTTAGAGATGTCTGGCACCATTCCCTCGGACTGCAGTATAAAACACAGTAGCTCGTTGTCACAAACTAATTTCAACATGAAGTGCCCCCTGGATGCACTAAGTTCTTTCTCTGCAAATGTTGACTAATGTAAGTCACAGTCATACCAGTTAAACACTACGATGGCTGGGAAGTCATCGTCGGTAAGGGAATATTTTAGCCATGTTTATAAGCATTGGCTCACTTTGTAGAAGAGGCTGAGCTGAGTGTTTTTAAATACTATTTCAGGTACAAGAGAGGAGTTAAGATGGCGGAGGAGTAGGGGACCCCTTTTTCACAGGTCCCCTGAGTCGAGCTGGATAGGTACCAGACCAACCTAAACGACCACGGAGTCAGCCTGAGACGCAGGAAGATACATCTGGATCTCTACAAATGAACATCTCCAGCGCTGAGTATTGAGGTACGAAGCGGGGAGCCGTGAAACCGGGCACAGATATCGGAAGATAAATGGAAGGGGGAGGGAGCCGCCGCGTTCGGGCGCCGGGAAGTGGCAGCCACCTGCACGGGGCGGGGGGGGGGGGGGGGGAGAGCGGGCGGACTCACAGAGGGCACCCGCGAGAGAGCGGACTGAGACCGGTGAGCCGGGAGCGCGCGCCACCAGGCATCTCGCGGAACCCGGGAATCCCGTGTGCTCACGGGATCCAGACTGAGACCGGAAGCTCCCGGAGCGCATGCGGGGCAGCTGGCAGCTGGCAGGCCACCTGCACGGGGGAGCGGGCGGACTCACGGTCGGCACCCGCGAAACAGCAGACTGAGACCCTGAACCAGGTGCGCACGCCACCAGGCTTCTCACGGAATTCCTGAATCCTGGTGTGCTCACGGGATCCGGACTGAGACCAGGAGCTTCTGGAGGGCGCGCAGGGCGGCTGGCGGTTGGCGGGCCACCTGCACGGGGGAGCGGGCGGACTCGCGGTCGGCACCCGCGAAACAGCAGACTGAGACCCTGAACCGGGTGCGCGCGCCACCAGGCTTCTCACGGAACTCCGGAATCCTGGTGTGCTCACGGGATCCAGACTGAGACCGGGAGATCCGGGAGCGCGCGGGGGCGGCTGGCGGCATTAGAAACACAAAGGACAGAGACGCGCCTGCCCTGGAAGTGAGGGCAGGGACGCCGGGTGTGGGGCGCACAGCCCGGGACGCTACAGGGTTGAGCAGCACCAACAGTAACGGAGTTAAAGTGGCCAGAACATCGGTGGAGAATGGGCCGCAATCCCTCTGTTCTGTGACAATTCAGCCTCTGCTGCTCTGACTCTCAGAAGAGGCACAGCAGACCGCCAGAGAAAGCCGCCAGGGAACAAAAGCCTGGAAATACCGGCTCACAGCGTGCCCACCCCCATCCCCCCTCGCAGGGGACGCGGAAACTCTACCCAAACAGGGTTGCCTGAGTATGGGCCTGGCAAAATACAAACTCTTAACAATAGAGAACAAACGGATGGTTACCAGAGAGGAGGTGGATAGAGGGATGAGTGAAATAGATGAAGCGGATTAAGAGGACACTTTTCTTGATGACCACTGAGTAATATGTAGAATTACTGAATCACTCTCTTGTACACCTGAAACGAATGTAACACTGTATGTTAGCTCTACTGGAATTAAAATAAATTTTTTAAAAAGATTTTTCTTTCAGGAACCTCTTTGAAAAAGCTTTTCCTCTGCAATGTGCATAAGCCCTACTTGGGAGGATTCACTCTACAATAATTATTCACTCTATGCCTCGAATTCAGATTTCACTGAGTTCTTACTGTGGATCCCAGCCCACGGGAGCCATGGTCCTTTTCTGTCCAGGCTCAGCACCTATGCATTCAAGATTGGAAGTAGAGACACATGTCACTTCACAGTCCAGAAAGCTATTATTGTTTCTGTTTCAGTGTGAGAGAGTCACAGACTTTGGGACAGGTTTCAGAGCAGGTTTATTATGGATCCTGGATCTCTACTTCAATGTTCATTACCCGGATCCATTTGGCTAATAGGTTGCCTGTGGATGGGCTTGCTTCCAAGCACATACATGGAAGATGCAAAGGTGAGTGGGCTTGGTGCGGGACAGGAAGAAGACCAAAATCAGACAAGGGTCCGACCCCTCCCCTGATCCAGGAACTGCTACAGGAGAGGGTATGGGAGGTAGAATCCATGCGAAACTCCAAGGTCACCAGCTGAACACAGGAGGCATAGGTCAAGGGATCTGGAGATGCAGGGGTTGAAGGCTGCTCTGAGCTACCTCTGGGAGGAAGGGAGGGAAGGAATGGGGAGACACTGCCTGCCCCTGGCCTATGCCAGCTGCCCACCGCTCCGACACGCATCAGTCTACACAGCTGACACACAGCCTGGGCTCAGGATGGGCTGGCTCGGGTCCCTCAATCCTCAGTGGGACAGCTGGCCCCAGGGCTCAGAGACAGGCTGAGGGAGATGAGAGGGAAAGCTGCCCCACCCAGGTCATCCCCTCCTTGAGCAGACAGCCCTTCAGAACTGGTAAAAAAAAAAAAAAAAAAACAAAAACAAAAAAACAAAAAAAACAACCCACTAACGGCGTTGAAAGACATGCCATGGATGAACTAAGGCATAGAGATATGTAAAATAACATTCACTTTTAAGTTCAGAGCTGTCATCTCAGGAAGTGGGGAGAGCTTCCCTGAAGAAGACTGAGGGGAGGGCAGGCCATGCTGAAAAGGGAGACATGGCTCTCCTGATTGGGGACCTGCAGCCCCCTTCCAGGGCAGGACATCATCCTCGCATCACACGAGATCCATGCAAGTGTTCCATCAGGGCCAGATGTTTGTCTCGAGAAGGCTACCCTGGCATCGGACTGCACAGGGCACCAGGGACGAGGGCCAGATGGAGGACGGACAATACCCCGGAGGCCATGGGGCAAGAGCAGAGGCACACGACCTTGAAGATGATGATGAAAAGCAGGAGGTGGCAGCATGGAGCCGGCCCGAAAGTGCCATGGGAGCAGTGCCCACAGCTACACTGACTGGGGGCCTCCTGTGCCAGGTGTGGCTGACTTCAGTGGGCTCCAGACTAGTCCTGACCACAGGTCTAGGAAGTGTGCACCACCCCCGGCCTCCTCTCCCCTTGCAGCTGCTAGGAATCACGGTCACAGACGCTGGTCAGCTTTCGTGGAAACCAAGCAGTGGCTCCCCCGCACGCTGCACCTCTGGTGGTGGTCCAGTGCGACCCTCGTGCCTGGCCAGACACTGATTTCTACCTGTCTCCACACAAACCCACAGACAGGAGGGTGTCCCTGAATTCCACAGCACCTGATGAAACAGATCCACGGAACCCAACACCCAGTGGGTCACTCGGGACCTCACCTATGGTCATGGAGCTCACCATACCCTATTTCCGTCACTTCCCACAGAAAGCCTGGTTCTGATCCCCCACAATACCATACATCCTGGTTGCTGACCTGGGGTCATGCCATGAACCCACATGGCACCTTTCTTTTAGAGAAGCCTATGCCTACACCTCCTAGAAAATATTTCTAATGAAGTACAGCATCAACAAAACAAAAAGGCCACCTATGGAATCGAAGAAGATATCTGCAAATGATATTACAGATAAAGGGCTGGTATCCAAGATCTATAAAGAACTCCTCAAACTCGACACCCAAAAACTGGGCAGAAGACACAAAGAGATACTTGTCCAGAGAAGACATACAAATGGCCAACAGGCACATGAAAAAATGCTCCACATCACTTGCCATCAGGCAAATACAAATCAAAACTACAATGAGATACCACCTTACACCAGTTAGAATGGTTAAAATTAACAAGGCAGGGGGCACCTGGGTGGCACAGCGGTTAAGCGTCTGCCTTCGGCTCAGGGCGTGATCCCGGCATTATGGGATGGAGCCCCACATCAGGCTCCTCCGCTATGAGCCTGCTTCTTCCTCTCCCACTCCCCCTGCTTGGGTTCCCTCTCTCGCTGGCTGTCTCTATCTCTGTGGAATAAATAAATAAAATCTTGAAAAAAAATTAACAAGACAGGAAATTAAAAAAAGAGAGGATGTGGAGAAAGGGGAGCCCTCTTACACTACTCGTGAGAATTCAAGCTGGTACAGCCACTTTTGAAAACAGTATGGAGGTTCCTCAAGACGTTGAACACAGAGCTATCCTACGACCCACCGATTGCACTACTGGGTATTTACCCCATAGACACAGAGTGATGAAAAGAAGGGGCACCTGTATCCCAATGTTCATAGCAGCAATGTCCCTAATAGCCAAACTGTGGAAGGAGCCAAGATGTCCTTCAGCAGATGAATGGACAAAGAAGATGTGGTTCATCTATACGATGGAATATTACTCAGTCATCAGAAAGGATGAATACCCACCATTTGCACCAACGTGGATGGACCAGGAGGGGATTATGCTAAGTGAAATTAAGTCAAGCAGAGAAAGACAATTATCATATGGTTTCACTCCTATGTGGAATGGAAGGAATAGCATGGAGGACATTAGGAGAAGGAAGGGAAAAGTGAAGGTGGGGAATGAGAGGGGGAGATGAACCATGAGAGACTATTGACACTGGGAAACAAACTGAAGGTTGCAGAAAGGGAGGGGTAGGGGAATGGGTTATCCTGGTGATGGGTATTAAGGAGGGCACGTGTCATAATGAGCACTAGGTGTTATATGCAAACAATGAATCATGGAACACTACATCAAAAACAAATGAAGTACTCTAGGGTGACTAACATAATTTTAAAAAAAGAGAAAGATATGAAATCCATACAGGAAAACTGTCACTATTTGCAAATGACATGAAATCCCAAAAGATTCCACAAAAAAAGAAACCTGTTAGAATAAACAAATTCAAGAAAGCTGCAGGATATAAAGTCAATATACAGAGACCTGTTGTCTTTATTTTTTTTTCAGATTGTATTTATTTATTTGACAGGAAGAGAAGAAGCACGAGCCGGGGGAGTGTCAGAAAGACGGAGAAGCAGACCCTCGCTAAGCGGGGAGCCCAACACGGGGCTCGATCCCAGAACTCTGGGATCATGACCTGAGCTGAAGGCAGACGCTTCACCTATGGAGCCACCCAGATGACCCAACTTCTTGCATTTCTGTATACTGATGACACACTTTCGCAAAGAGAAATTAAAAAAGCAATGCCATTTACAATTGCATCAAGAAAAAAGATCTAGGAATAAAAGTAACCAAGAATGAGAAAGACATAGTACACTCAACACATGGCAGAAAAGAAATGAAAAACATGTGTGTCGAGGGGGGCAGAATGTATGGGTCAAAGATTTGGAAGGCAACACAAACAAATGGAAGCATCCGCCATGCTCCTTAACTGGAAGAGTTAATTATGTGAACATGTCCATCGTACCCAAAGCAATCGACAGAGGTGATGAAATCCCTATCTGAATTCCAGTGGCATTATTCGAGGAAATAGAAAACAGTCCTCAAACTTGTATGGAATCACAAAAGACCCCAAATACCCAAAGCAACCTGGAGAAAGAAAGGTGCAGTCAACACACTCCTGGATTTCAAGCTAGATTACAAAGCTGTTGTCATCAAAACAGGATGGTACTGGCATAAACACAGACACCAGGTCAGTGGAACAGACCAGAAAGCTCAGAAACTTACCCACACGTAGATGATCCTAACTTACGACACAGCAGCAGAAGATATGCCATGAGGGAAGGACTGTCTCTTCAGTGAGCGGTAACAGGCAAACTGGACACTAAATGCAGAAGAATATAACTGGGTCACTTTCTTACACCACACACAAAATTTTTAACGGATGAATGATTTGAACATAAGACCTGAATCCGTAAACCTCCAAGAAGACACGGGTACTAAGTCTCTCGACATTGCTTTTGGCAAAGAGTCTTCAGATCGGACACCAAATGCAAAGGCAACAAAAGCAAAAATAAACAAGTGGAACAACATCAAACTGAAATCTTCCACACGGCAAAAGAAACCATCAAAAACTTAAAAGGCCACTGACCCAATAAGAAAAAAATATCTGCGAATCATATGTGTGAGAAGAGGCTAATATCCAAAATGCACACAACACTCATCCAAATCAAAACAAACAAACAAAAAAACTGTATAAAAAATGGGGTGAATATGTGAATAGATACTGTCCAAAGATGGCACACAGGTGCCAACAGACAGAAAAAGTTGTTCGACATCACTAATCATCGTCAGGGAAACATCAGTCAAACCCACAATCGGCTATCCCCTCACAACTGTTGGAACAGCAATTGTCCCAGAGACAGACACCAGGTGGGGTCAAGGGTGTGCAGACGAGGAGACACTGTGCGCTGTTGGTGGGAATGGGAAATTGGTGCGGCCACTGTGACAAACGGTATGGAGGTTCCTGAAAAAATAAATACAACTACCACATGACCCAGTAATGGCTCTACTGAGTATTGATTTGGAGAACACAAAAATACTGCCTCAAAAAGACAGATGCACTCCCACGTTCACTGCAGCATTATTCACAATAACCAGACATGGAAACACAGACCTTGGGGGCCTTAGGCCAAGTAACTCAGACACAGAAAGACAAATACCAGATGCTCTCACGTACATTCCACGTGGAATAAACAAATACTGAACGCATAGATACCGAGAGCAGATTGGTAGGTGCCAGATTCGGGGATGGGGTGGTAGAAACGGGTGAAGGTGGTCCAAGTCTCAATGTTTGAGTGAGAAAATCCGACAGTCATGAAATGTTCTGTCCAGCATGGAGACTAAAACTAACCCCGCAGCATGGGGTATAGGTTTCCCTGCTCTTTGAAAGTACAGGGCTTCTGAGAAACCTTGCACAGCAGAAATGGTGTAAAGAAGGAATGACCACTCATTTACACGGAAAAATTAGACAGTGTGCTCAGACTCCAAGATTCCTTCTCTTTGGCTTTTCTTAGGCCTCAGGACACAAGTTTCTAACGGAGGCCCAGCATAAATGAAGATAAAGCACAGCAGAGGCTCACAGACACAATTCAAAGTGCTGGTGGCTGGATGCGGAGAGCGGTTCCCAGCGGAAGGAGCTGGTTGGGGTGCACGCCGCCTCTGTCGTGCTTCTCCCCAAAACAGATGCTGAACGCGATTCTCACTGTTCACCTTTTTTCATAAGAGGGAAATCCTCTTTAGGTCTCTTCCTCTCACTGAAGCTGGGTAATAACGTAGTTCTTTCAAGAAAGCCAAGTGTCTTACTGTGAACGTTTAAAAGCTGGGGGATACTTGTACTTGAGCATTGCTGAGGGAGGAGATGTGAAAGGTTCTCCCAGACACAAACCTCAGCAGATCCACCGGGAAAGGCACCTTCCTCAGCATGCGGAACACGGACTACCTCCTACCCCCAGAAACCCTCTCCTTCCCCTCGATCAGGACAACCCACGACAGCTGGGAGTTACCCCAATTCCTCCGTTCTCCTGCTCCTAATATCTAACTCATCAGCAAATCCTGTGAGCTCCATCTTCAAAATGGACCCAGAATAGGTCTAACCACTCCATCCAAGGCCACCTGTCTGGTCCACAGTGCCTGAGTTCCTGGAAAAGCTTCGTCATTGACCTGCCTTGCCATCTCCAACCCTCTGTCATCTGTTCTCAACACTGTAGCCACGATGGCCTAGTGAAACAGGGTCTCATGGGGTTATAGCCCTGGAATGGCTTTCTGTCACCCTCTGTCACCTCTCTGAGGTCATGTCCTAAGCTGTCCCCTGTGGCCACAGGGCCTTCTTGCTGCTCCTGGACATATCTGGAATTCTCCTGCCCCAGAGCCTTTGCACATGCTTTCCCTTCTGTTTAGAATGCTCTTGATGTGTTCTCACTCGCCTTCTGAGAAGTCTGAATTGGAGTGACAGGGACAGAAGGTGAGGCTGTGTGTGTTGGGTGAGGCTGGTGGCCCAGAAAAAGGTTTTCTGCCAGCTCTCCACCTGTGCCTCACTTGTCCTCAGCCAGGAACTTGCACACAGCCCTCACCTGTCACAACTCTCACACAGGAGACCCACAGCCACCCCTGGAGCCCACCCTGCCCACACCCTGCTGCAGAATGCATTCAGCTCTCCTCTGGGACCCCTGTCAGCTTTACCCAGACCTGGAACTCCCCCGTCTCCTGCAAAGCTCCCGGATTCCCCCTCTTCTTGCAAAATCACACTGGCGCAAGGCTTTCATGAGAAAGCTATAATGCTAACTAATGAAAGGTTCACACCTACTTTCCCCTTCTGTTGCCTTTCTCTCCTTCTGTCCTACCTGTGCAAACTGTAACATATCAGTGGAACATGAACATGCTCTGAGATCTGAATCTTTCATTGCAGCTTTCTGAGGACTCCTTATGTGATAAGAAACTAGTGTATCTTGCAACAGGGTGTTTTACAACTATCATCTATAGAACAGGACAGCCCAAATCACTACAATTTTACCTCACTCTTCATGAAGCAGAACACTTTTTCCTTTCTTCTTTTACTTAAATTCCAGTTAGTTCACATGCCGTGGAATATTCGCTTCAGGGGTAGGATTTAGTGATTCCTCACCTGCATACAGTACCCAGTGCTCATCACAAGCGCCCTCCTTAATACCCCTCGCCCATTTAACTCTTCCCCCCACGCCCCTGTCCTGCAGCAACACTCAGTTTGTTCTCCAAGGTTGAGTCTATTTCCTTCTTTGCCTCTCTCATCACCCCTCAACTCTGTTCATCTGTTTTCTTTCTGAAATTCCACAAGCGTGAGAGCATAGGATATTTGTCTTTCCTCACTGATTTTGCTTAGCTTAATACACTCTAGATCCATCCACATCCTTGCAAATGGTAAGATTTCATTCTTTTTGAAGCTGGGTCATATTCCCATATATATATATACATATATACATATATATATACGTATCCCACATCTGCTTTATCCATTCATCAGTGCATGGACTTTGGGATTCTCTCCATAGTTTGGCTACTGTGGACATTGTTGCTATAAACATCATGGTGCATGTACCCCCTTCGAATGTGCATTTTTGTATCTTTTGGGTAAGCACCTAGGAGAGCAGTTGCTGGATCATGTGGTTGTTCAATGTTTAACTTTTTGAGGACCCCCCACACTGTTTCCCAGACTGTCTGCACCACTCTGCATTCCCACCAACAGGATGGGAGGGTTCCCCTTTAAGCAGAACATTATCTGCTGGCAATTTCATAAGAGGAAACAAAACCTCTGTGAGATGCACCCAGGGTCAGGCAAGCAGTTGCAGAATTCACCCCAAGGCTCCTGACGCCAAGCCCCTCGAAGCCACCAGCATGCCACTCTCCAGAAGAATTCCCAGACTCTCCTTCTGACTCCACCACCAAAGAAACTACAGACAGAATATGGCACCTCAAAATATCGAGATAATAGTAAAACTAGAAAGTCAAGCTCAACTTTTAAACAGGAACAGGCCCATTTGGATAATTTTGAATTTTCCCTCCACCCTAATTTTAACTCTTCTGATGAATAAACTAATCAATGATGAAACATCACCTTTGTCAAATGACATCATCCAAGTCTGTATCAGATGAAAAAAAGCCATCTAACTCTAGATGCTGGCCACTCAACCATATCTTGGGCCCAATTGAATAAACATTGTTAGATGAAGGAACAAATTAGATGTTACAAACAGGCACAGAGTGAATCTCACCTTCCCTTTCTAATAAAAGAGGGTTCCTAGGAAACCGATAGTCAAAATACATTTGTAAGCAATAAATGGACAGAGAAATTGTGATCCCCTGCAAAGTTCTACCTGCAGGGAAACTAAGTAATTCTTGCACCAAACCCAGAATGCTGACAGCTACTTCAATTTTACTTTGTGGCTCAACTAGAGAAAAGAGAAAAGCCCAGGAGGTTTTGGGATAATGAGAGGTGTTACCTCCAGTCCTGACGTAGATAGGACATTATGCCAAAATAGCTGTGTTTTCTCTGAACACTGGCGTCCTGTGACAAGCTGCCTCCCTGACTCAGATGCTGACGTCCAAAACCTCGGGTCTCATGGAGCCAGAGCAGAGAAGTGCTGTCAGCTGGGGAGAAGAAGGCACCTCTGACCTAAAGCCTGCACACCTGCTTCGGTTTCTGGACGAAGGGGCAACACATACTTGTTGTTTAGCAGTAATTATCTTCATTCTCAATAGACCAATGACCTTGCCTTTTCTGGAAAGCAGACTTACTCTTCTAAAGAAACCCTCAATTCGTCTATTCCCAATGCAACTAGAGTGGGGTCTGGTTTACGCCCGCCTCCAGGCCCCCACCTGGAGGATTTTCCTGCATGATTCTAACAGCCAATTACCACTAACTCGGGGGCACACGGGGCATAATGCTGAAGTTGGGGGACGGCTCTGGGGCTTGCTACTGCCACACCTGTGCCTGGGGGACCAGGGCACACCCTGCTGAACTCGGGGTACTGCTCAAGATGCATCACCTGCACTGTGTCAGAGAACCGGGGGACACCCCACTGAAGGTGGGGATTCTGTGAGGTCCTTACCCGCACTCTTCCCGGGGAACAGGGGAAACCCTGAAATTCTGCAACCCATCCCACAAAAGCTCAGGTGAGTGGGCGCCCTGGAGTTCACGGGTATGGGGAATAAGGCCAGTTGAGGACATGGGGCGGAAGAGACTTTAAAGGGAAAAAGAAAACTCACCTGAGTCCCCACAATGAACCCTCTCCACGTGCCCTTCCAGAACCCTGCCTCCCACCTGGGGTGCACCCTACCCCCCCCCCGACCCCCACCCCGGGGCATGCTGCTCACTCACCAGCCCGGACCTCCGCAGGGCAACTCTCTCTCTCCCAGTGCCCCTTCTTCTGCCCCAGGTCTGCAACCCGCTGCAACTTTGGGACCGCCCACAGAGACGTAGCTCCACCCCCAAGCGGTGATTGGTCGGGGAGGGTGGTGCCCTAGCCCCTTGGATGCCGGGCAACCCGCCCTCAAGCCCCTGGAACCCTGAAAGTGCAGGGGGTCCAAGAGGCACCTCCTCTACTCAACACCCAGCACAGGCATGGGTGGGGTCGTGGGCCGGGCTCCCCCCACACACCTGGCCCCTTCCAGGGACCCCTCTAGCTGCAGACCACCCTCAGCGTCCTGCCCCTTCCCTTTCTGCACCAGCCCTCCCTGCTGGGGTGTGCCTGGTTCTGGGCAAGGTCAGTGGCTCTCAGACCCTCCAAGGCTTGGGCTTTAGGACATGCAATGATTTCATGCATTTTCAGTATGTACATGTCAGTATGACTTTAACCTTATGGGAGCCAAAGAGGTTCTTTATTTTTTCGTATCTTCATGTTGGCATTTTTGGTTATTGTTTTCTTCTCGAAACAGATGTACAACATGTGCTTGGGGCAGAAATAGGGCCCATGCTTTGAGGTTTTGCCCAGTCATTTTGAGCCGGGTAAAATGTTAAAGGATAGCTTCCCTGGGAGCCCAGGATCAGGGCCCACAGATGATATAAGATAAACATTACTTTTATCATTATAATTACTCCTAAATGGAGGAATTTGAGACAAAAGCACCTTTCACAAGAGTACCAAGAAATCAAAATGATGCCCACAGAAGGCTACCTGCTCCATGGTCAGCACAGGTAACAGAAGTGTTCACAGTCTCTGGACTCCTGCCCTTCTCCTGCCCAAATCTCTGAAGCACACAGACCACTTAAAATCAGAATTGTAGAACTGCTAGACACCTTAGAGATGTCTGGCACCATTCCCTCGGACTGCAGTATAAAACACAGTAGCTCGTTGTCACAAACTAATTTCAACATGAAGTGCCCCCTGGATGCACTAAGTTCTTTCTCTGCAAATGTTGACTAATGTAAGTCACAGTCATACCAGTTAAACACTACGATGGCTGGGAAGTCATCGTCGGTAAGGGAATATTTTAGCCATGTTTATAAGCATTGGCTCACTTTGTAGAAGAGGCTGAGCTGAGTGTTTTTAAATACTATTTCAGGTACAAGAGAGGAGTTAAGATGGCGGAGGAGTAGGGGACCCCTTTTTCACAGGTCCCCTGAGTCGAGCTGGATAGGTACCAGACCAACCTAAACGACCACGGAGTCAGCCTGAGACGCAGGAAGATACATCTGGATCTCTACAAATGAACATCTCCAGCGCTGAGTATTGAGGTACGAAGCGGGGAGCCGTGAAACCGGGCACAGATATCGGAAGATAAATGGAAGGGGGAGGGAGCCGCCGCGTTCGGGCGCCGGGAAGTGGCAGCCACCTGCACGGGGCGGGGGGGGGGGGGGGGAGAGCGGGCGGACTCACAGAGGGCACCCGCGAGAGAGCGGACTGAGACCGGTGAGCCGGGAGCGCGCGCCACCAGGCATCTCGCGGAACCCGGGAATCCCGTGTGCTCACGGGATCCAGACTGAGACCGGAAGCTCCCGGAGCGCATGCGGGGCAGCTGGCAGCTGGCAGGCCACCTGCACGGGGGAGCGGGCGGACTCACGGTCGGCACCCGCGAAACAGCAGACTGAGACCCTGAACCAGGTGCGCACGCCACCAGGCTTCTCACGGAATTCCTGAATCCTGGTGTGCTCACGGGATCCGGACTGAGACCAGGAGCTTCTGGAGGGCGCGCAGGGCGGCTGGCGGTTGGCGGGCCACCTGCACGGGGGAGCGGGCGGACTCGCGGTCGGCACCCGCGAAACAGCAGACTGAGACCCTGAACCGGGTGCGCGCGCCACCAGGCTTCTCACGGAACTCCGGAATCCTGGTGTGCTCACGGGATCCAGACTGAGACCGGGAGATCCGGGAGCGCGCGGGGGCGGCTGGCGGCATTAGAAACACAAAGGACAGAGACGCGCCTGCCCTGGAAGTGAGGGCAGGGACGCCGGGTGTGGGGCGCACAGCCCGGGACGCTACAGGGTTGAGCAGCACCAACAGTAACGGAGTTAAAGTGGCCAGAACATCGGTGGAGAATGGGCCGCAATCCCTCTGTTCTGTGACAATTCAGCCTCTGCTGCTCTGACTCTCAGAAGAGGCACAGCAGACCGCCAGAGAAAGCCGCCAGGGAACAAAAGCCTGGAAATACCGGCTCACAGCGTGCCCACCCCCATCCCCCCTCGCAGGGGACGCGGAAACTCTACCCAAACAGGGTTGCCTGAGTATGGGCCTGGCAAAATACAAACTCTTAACAATAGAGAACAAACGGATGGTTACCAGAGAGGAGGTGGATAGAGGGATGAGTGAAATAGATGAAGCGGATTAAGAGGACACTTTTCTTGATGACCACTGAGTAATATGTAGAATTACTGAATCACTCTCTTGTACACCTGAAACGAATGTAACACTGTATGTTAGCTCTACTGGAATTAAAATAAATTTTTTAAAAAGATTTTTCTTTCAGGAACCTCTTTGAAAAAGCTTTTCCTCTGCAATGTGCATAAGCCCTACTTGGGAGGATTCACTCTACAATAATTATTCACTCTATGCCTCGAATTCAGATTTCACTGAGTTCTTACTGTGGATCCCAGCCCACGGGAGCCATGGTCCTTTTCTGTCCAGGCTCAGCACCTATGCATTCAAGATTGGAAGTAGAGACACATGTCACTTCACAGTCCAGAAAGCTATTATTGTTTCTGTTTCAGTGTGAGAGAGTCACAGACTTTGGGACAGGTTTCAGAGCAGGTTTATTATGGATCCTGGATCTCTACTTCAATGTTCATTACCCGGATCCATTTGGCTAATAGGTTGCCTGTGGATGGGCTTGCTTCCAAGCACATACATGGAAGATGCAAAGGTGAGTGGGCTTGGTGCGGGACAGGAAGAAGACCAAAATCAGACAAGGGTCCGACCCCTCCCCTGATCCAGGAACTGCTACAGGAGAGGGTATGGGAGGTAGAATCCATGCGAAACTCCAAGGTCACCAGCTGAACACAGGAGGCATAGGTCAAGGGATCTGGAGATGCAGGGGTTGAAGGCTGCTCTGAGCTACCTCTGGGAGGGAAGGGAGGGAAGGAATGGGGAGACACTGCCTGCCCCTGGCCTATGCCAGCTGCCCACCGCTCCGACACGCATCAGTCTACACAGCTGACACACAGCCTGGGCTCAGGATGGGCTGGCTCGGGTCCCTCAATCCTCAGTGGGACAGCTGGCCCCAGGGCTCAGAGACAGGCTGAGGGAGATGAGAGGGAAAGCTGCCCCACCCAGGTCATCCCCTCCTTGAGCAGACAGCCCTTCAGAACTGCTAAAAAAAAAAAAAAAAAAAAAAAAAAAAAAACAAAAAAACAAAAAAAACAACCCACTAACGGCGTTGAAAGACATGCCATGGATGAACTAAGGCATAGAGATATGTAAAATAACATTCACTTTTAAGTTCAGAGCTGTCATCTCAGGAAGTGGGGAGAGCTTCCCTGAAGAAGACTGAGGGGAGGGCAGGCCATGCTGAAAAGGGAGACATGGCTCTCCTGATTGGGGACCTGCAGCCCCCTTCCAGGGCAGGACATCATCCTCGCATCACACGAGATCCATGCAAGTGTTCCATCAGGGCCAGATGTTTGTCTCGAGAAGGCTACCCTGGCATCGGACTGCACAGGGCACCAGGGACGAGGGCCAGATGGAGGACGGACAATACCCCGGAGGCCATGGGGCAAGAGCAGAGGCACACGACCTTGAAGATGATGATGAAAAGCAGGAGGTGGCAGCATGGAGCCGGCCCGAAAGTGCCATGGGAGCAGTGCCCACAGCTACACTGACTGGGGGCCTCCTGTGCCAGGTGTGGCTGACTTCAGTGGGCTCCAGACTAGTCCTGACCACAGGTCTAGGAAGTGTGCACCACCCCCGGCCTCCTCTCCCCTTGCAGCTGCTAGGAATCACGGTCACAGACGCTGGTCAGCTTTCGTGGAAACCAAGCAGTGGCTCCCCCGCACGCTGCACCTCTGGTGGTGGTCCAGTGCGACCCTCGTGCCTGGCCAGACACTGATTTCTACCTGTCTCCACACAAACCCACAGACAGGAGGGTGTCCCTGAATTCCACAGCACCTGATGAAACAGATCCACGGAACCCAACACCCAGTGGGTCACTCGGGACCTCACCTATGGTCATGGAGCTCACCATACCCTATTTCCGTCACTTCCCACAGAAAGCCTGGTTCTGATCCCCCACAATACCATACATCCTGGTTGCTGACCTGGGGTCATGCCATGAACCCACATGGCACCTTTCTTTTAGAGAAGCCTATGCCTACACCTCCTAGAAAATATTTCTAATGAAGTACAGCATCAACAAAACAAAAAGGCCACCTATGGAATCGAAGAAGATATCTGCAAATGATATTACAGATAAAGGGCTGGTATCCAAGATCTATAAAGAACTCCTCAAACTCGACACCCAAAAACTGGGCAGAAGACACAAAGAGATACTTGTCCAGAGAAGACATACAAATGGCCAACAGGCACATGAAAAAATGCTCCACATCACTTGCCATCAGGCAAATACAAATCAAAACTACAATGAGATACCACCTTACACCAGTTAGAATGGTTAAAATTAACAAGGCAGGGGGCACCTGGGTGGCACAGCGGTTAAGCGTCTGCCTTCGGCTCAGGGCGTGATCCCGGCATTATGGGATGGAGCCCCACATCAGGCTCCTCCGCTATGAGCCTGCTTCTTCCTCTCCCACTCCCCCTGCTTGGGTTCCCTCTCTCGCTGGCTGTCTCTATCTCTGTGGAATAAATAAATAAAATCTTGAAAAAAAATTAACAAGACAGGAAATTAAAAAAAGAGAGGATGTGGAGAAAGGGGAGCCCTCTTACACTACTCGTGAGAATTCAAGCTGGTACAGCCACTTTTGAAAACAGTATGGAGGTTCCTCAAGACGTTGAACACAGAGCTATCCTACGACCCACCGATTGCACTACTGGGTATTTACCCCATAGACACAGAGTGATGAAAAGAAGGGGCACCTGTATCCCAATGTTCATAGCAGCAATGTCCCTAATAGCCAAACTGTGGAAGGAGCCAAGATGTCCTTCAGCAGATGAATGGACAAAGAAGATGTGGTTCATCTATACGATGGAATATTACTCAGTCATCAGAAAGGATGAATACCCACCATTTGCACCAACGTGGATGGACCAGGAGGGGATTATGCTAAGTGAAATTAAGTCAAGCAGAGAAAGACAATTATCATATGGTTTCACTCCTATGTGGAATGGAAGGAATAGCATGGAGGACATTAGGAGAAGGAAGGGAAAAGTGAAGGTGGGGAATGAGAGGGGGAGATGAACCATGAGAGACTATTGACACTGGGAAACAAACTGAAGGTTGCAGAAAGGGAGGGGTAGGGGAATGGGTTATCCTGGTGATGGGTATTAAGGAGGGCACGTGTCATAATGAGCACTAGGTGTTATATGCAAACAATGAATCATGGAACACTACATCAAAAACAAATGAAGTACTCTAGGGTGACTAACATAATTTTAAAAAAAGAGAAAGATATGAAATCCATACAGGAAAACTGTCACTATTTGCAAATGACATGAAATCCCAAAAGATTCCACAAAAAAAGAAACCTGTTAGAATAAACAAATTCAAGAAAGCTGCAGGATATGAAGTCAATATACAGAGACCTGTTGTCTTTATTTTTTTTTCAGATTGTATTTATTTATTTGACAGGAAGAGAAGAAGCACGAGCCGGGGGAGTGTCAGAAAGACGGAGAAGCAGACCCTCGCTAAGCGGGGAGCCCAACACGGGGCTCGATCCCAGAACTCTGGGATCATGACCTGAGCTGAAGGCAGACGCTTCACCTATGGAGCCACCCAGATGACCCAACTTCTTGCATTTCTGTATACTGATGACACACTTTCGCAAAGAGAAATTAAAAAAGCAATGCCATTTACAATTGCATCAAGAAAAAAGATCTAGGAATAAAAGTAACCAAGAATGAGAAAGACATAGTACACTCAACACATGGCAGAAAAGAAATGAAAAACATGTGTGTCGAGGGGGGCAGAATGTATGGGTCAAAGATTTGGAAGGCAACACAAACAAATGGAAGCATCCGCCATGCTCCTTAACTGGAAGAGTTAATTATGTGAACATGTCCATCGTACCCAAAGCAATCGACAGAGGTGATGAAATCCCTATCTGAATTCCAGTGGCATTATTCGAGGAAATAGAAAACAGTCCTCAAACTTGTATGGAATCACAAAAGACCCCAAATACCCAAAGCAACCTGGAGAAAGAAAGGTGCAGTCAACACACTCCTGGATTTCAAGCTAGATTACAAAGCTGTTGTCATCAAAACAGGATGGTACTGGCATAAACACAGACACCAGGTCAGTGGAACAGACCAGAAAGCTCAGAAACTTACCCACACGTAGATGATCCTAACTTACGACACAGCAGCAGAAGATATGCCATGAGGGAAGGACTGTCTCTTCAGTGAGCGGTAACAGGCAAACTGGACACTAAATGCAGAAGAATATAACTGGGTCACTTTCTTACACCACACACAAAATTTTTAACGGATGAATGATTTGAACATAAGACCTGAATCCGTAAACCTCCAAGAAGACACGGGTACTAAGTCTCTCGACATTGCTTTTGGCAAAGAGTCTTCAGATCGGACACCAAATGCAAAGGCAACAAAAGCAAAAATAAACAAGTGGAACAACATCAAACTGAAATCTTCCACACGGCAAAAGAAACCATCAAAAACTTAAAAGGCCACTGACCCAATAAGAAAAAAATATCTGCGAATCATATGTGTGAGAAGAGGCTAATATCCAAAATGCACACAACACTCATCCAAATCAAAACAAACAAACAAAAAAACTGTATAAAAAATGGGGTGAATATGTGAATAGATACTGTCCAAAGATGGCACACAGGTGCCAACAGACAGAAAAAGTTGTTCGACATCACTAATCATCGTCAGGGAAACATCAGTCAAACCCACAATCGGCTATCCCCTCACAACTGTTGGAACAGCAATTGTCCCAGAGACAGACACCAGGTGGGGTCAAGGGTGTGCAGACGAGGAGACACTGTGCGCTGTTGGTGGGAATGGGAAATTGGTGCGGCCACTGTGACAAACGGTATGGAGGTTCCTGAAAAAATAAATACAACTACCACATGACCCAGTAATGGCTCTACTGAGTATTGATTTGGAGAACACAAAAATACTGCCTCAAAAAGACAGATGCACTCCCACGTTCACTGCAGCATTATTCACAATAACCAGACATGGAAACACAGACCTTGGGGGCCTTAGGCCAAGTAACTCAGACACAGAAAGACAAATACCAGATGCTCTCACGTACATTCCACGTGGAATAAACAAATACTGAACGCATAGATACCGAGAGCAGATTGGTAGGTGCCAGATTCGGGGATGGGGTGGTAGAAACGGGTGAAGGTGGTCCAAGTCTCAATGTTTGAGTGAGAAAATCCGACAGTCATGAAATGTTCTGTCCAGCATGGAGACTAAAACTAACCCCGCAGCATGGGGTATAGGTTTCCCTGCTCTTTGAAAGTACAGGGCTTCTGAGAAACCTTGCACAGCAGAAATGGTGTAAAGAAGGAATGACCACTCATTTACACGGAAAAATTAGACAGTGTGCTCAGACTCCAAGATTCCTTCTCTTTGGCTTTTCTTAGGCCTCAGGACACAAGTTTCTAACGGAGGCCCAGCATAAATGAAGATAAAGCACAGCAGAGGCTCACAGACACAATTCAAAGTGCTGGTGGCTGGATGCGGAGAGCGGTTCCCAGCGGAAGGAGCTGGTTGGGGTGCACGCCGCCTCTGTCGTGCTTCTCCCCAAAACAGATGCTGAACGCGATTCTCACTGTTCACCTTTTTTCATAAGAGGGAAATCCTCTTTAGGTCTCTTCCTCTCACTGAAGCTGGGTAATAACGTAGTTCTTTCAAGAAAGCCAAGTGTCTTACTGTGAACGTTTAAAAGCTGGGGGATACTTGTACTTGAGCATTGCTGAGGGAGGAGATGTGAAAGGTTCTCCCAGACACAAACCTCAGCAGATCCACCGGGAAAGGCACCTTCCTCAGCATGCGGAACACGGACTACCTCCTACCCCCAGAAACCCTCTCCTTCCCCTCGATCAGGACAACCCAGGACAGCTGGGAGTTACCCCAATTCCTCCGTTCTCCTGCTCCTAATATCTAACTCATCAGCAAATCCTGTGAGCTCCATCTTCAAAATGGACCCAGAATAGGTCTAACCACTCCATCCAAGGCCACCTGTCTGGTCCACAGTGCCTGAGTTCCTGGAAAAGCTTCGTCATTGACCTGCCTTGCCATCTCCAACCCTCTGTCATCTGTTCTCAACACTGTAGCCACGATGGCCTAGTGAAACAGGGTCTCATGGGGTTATAGCCCTGGAATGGCTTTCTGTCACCCTCTGTCACCTCTCTGAGGTCATGTCCTAAGCTGTCCCCTGTGGCCACAGGGCCTTCTTGCTGCTCCTGGACATATCTGGAATTCTCCTGCCCCAGAGCCTTTGCACATGCTTTCCCTTCTGTTTAGAATGCTCTTGATGTGTTCTCACTCGCCTTCTGAGAAGTCTGAATTGGAGTGACAGGGACAGAAGGTGAGGCTGTGTGTGTTGGGTGAGGCTGGTGGCCCAGAAAAAGGTTTTCTGCCAGCTCTCCACCTGTGCCTCACTTGTCCTCAGCCAGGAACTTGCACACAGCCCTCACCTGTCACAACTCTCACACAGGAGACCCACAGCCACCCCTGGAGCCCACCCTGCCCACACCCTGCTGCAGAATGCATTCAGCTCTCCTCTGGGACCCCTGTCAGCTTTACCCAGACCTGGAACTCCCCCGTCTCCTGCAAAGCTCCCGGATTCCCCCTCTTCTTGCAAAATCACACTGGCGCAAGGCTTTCATGAGAAAGCTATAATGCTAACTAATGAAAGGTTCACACCTACTTTCCCCTTCTGTTGCCTTTCTCTCCTTCTGTCCTACCTGTGCAAACTGTAACATATCAGTGGAACATGAACATGCTCTGAGATCTGAATCTTTCATTGCAGCTTTCTGAGGACTCCTTATGTGATAAGAAACTAGTGTATCTTGCAACAGGGTGTTTTACAACTATCATCTATAGAACAGGACAGCCCAAATCACTACAATTTTACCTCACTCTTCATGAAGCAGAACACTTTTTCCTTTCTTCTTTTACTTAAATTCCAGTTAGTTCACATGCCGTGGAATATTCGCTTCAGGGGTAGGATTTAGTGATTCCTCACCTGCATACAGTACCCAGTGCTCATCACAAGCGCCCTCCTTAATACCCCTCGCCCATTTAACTCTTCCCCCCACGCCCCTGTCCTGCAGCAACACTCAGTTTGTTCTCCAAGGTTGAGTCTATTTCCTTCTTTGCCTCTCTCATCACCCCTCAACTCTGTTCATCTGTTTTCTTTCTGAAATTCCACAAGCGTGAGAGCATAGGATATTTGTCTTTCCTCACTGATTTTGCTTAGCTTAATACACTCTAGATCCATCCACATCCTTGCAAATGGTAAGATTTCATTCTTTTTGAAGCTGGGTCATATTCCCATATATATATATACATATATACATATATATATACGTATCCCACATCTGCTTTATCCATTCATCAGTGCATGGACTTTGGGATTCTCTCCATAGTTTGGCTACTGTGGACATTGTTGCTATAAACATCATGGTGCATGTACCCCCTTCGAATGTGCATTTTTGTATCTTTTGGGTAAGCACCTAGGAGAGCAGTTGCTGGATCATGTGGTTGTTCAATGTTTAACTTTTTGAGGACCCCCCACACTGTTTCCCAGACTGTCTGCACCACTCTGCATTCCCACCAACAGGATGGGAGGGTTCCCCTTTAAGCAGAACATTATCTGCTGGCAATTTCATAAGAGGAAACAAAACCTCTGTGAGATGCACCCAGGGTCAGGCAAGCAGTTGCAGAATTCACCCCAAGGCTCCTGACGCCAAGCCCCTCGAAGCCACCAGCATGCCACTCTCCAGAAGAATTCCCAGACTCTCCTTCTGACTCCACCACCAAAGAAACTACAGACAGAATATGGCACCTCAAAATATCGAGATAATAGTAAAACTAGAAAGTCAAGCTCAACTTTTAAACAGGAACAGGCCCATTTGGATAATTTTGAATTTTCCCTCCACCCTAATTTTAACTCTTCTGATGAATAAACTAATCAATGATGAAACATCACCTTTGTCAAATGACATCATCCAAGTCTGTATCAGATGAAAAAAAAGCCATCTAACTCTAGATGCTGGCCACTCAACCATATCTTGGGCCCAATTGAATAAACATTGTTAGATGAAGGAACAAATTAGATGTTACAAACAGGCACAGAGTGAATCTCACCTTCCCTTTCTAATAAAAGAGGGTTCCTAGGAAACCGATAGTCAAAATACATTTGTAAGCAATAAATGGACAGAGAAATTGTGATCCCCTGCAAAGTTCTACCTGCAGGGAAACTAAGTAATTCTTGCACCAAACCCAGAATGCTGACAGCTACTTCAATTTTACTTTGTGGCTCAACTAGAGAAAAGAGAAAAGCCCAGGAGGTTTTGGGATAATGAGAGGTGTTACCTCCAGTCCTGACGTAGATAGGACATTATGCCAAAATAGCTGTGTTTTCTCTGAACACTGGCGTCCTGTGACAAGCTGCCTCCCTGACTCAGATGCTGACGTCCAAAACCTCGGGTCTCATGGAGCCAGAGCAGAGAAGTGCTGTCAGCTGGGGAGAAGAAGGCACCTCTGACCTAAAGCCTGCACACCTGCTTCGGTTTCTGGACGAAGGGGCAACACATACTTGTTGTTTAGCAGTAATTATCTTCATTCTCAATAGACCAATGACCTTGCCTTTTCTGGAAAGCAGACTTACTCTTCTAAAGAAACCCTCAATTCGTCTATTCCCAATGCAACTAGAGTGGGGTCTGGTTTTTCCTGCATGATTCTAACAGCCAATTACCACTAACTCGGGGGCACACGGGGCATAATGCTGAAGTTGGGGGACGGCTCTGGGGCTTGCTACTGCCACACCTGTGCCTGGGGGACCAGGGCACACCCTGCTGAACTCGGGGTACTGCTCAAGATGCATCACCTGCACTGTGTCAGAGAACCGGGGGACACCCCACTGAAGGTGGGGATTCTGTGAGGTCCTTACCCGCACTCTTCCCGGGGAACAGGGGAAACCCTGAAATTCTGCAACCCATCCCACAAAAGCTCAGGTGAGTGGGCGCCCTGGAGTTCACGGGTATGGGGAATAAGGCCAGTTGAGGACATGGGGCGGAAGAGACTTTAAAGGGAAAAAGAAAACTCACCTGAGTCCCCACAATGAACCCTCTCCACGTGCCCTTCCAGAACCCTGCCTCCCACCTGGGGTGCACCCTACCCCCCCCCCCGACCCCCACCCCGGGGCATGCTGCTCACTCACCAGCCCGGACCTCCGCAGGGCAACTCTCTCTCTCCCAGTGCCCCTTCTTCTGCCCCAGGTCTGCAACCCGCTGCAACTTTGGGACCGCCCACAGAGACGTAGCTCCACCCCCAAGCGGTGATTGGTCGGGGAGGGTGGTGCCCTAGCCCCTTGGATGCCGGGCAACCCGCCCTCAAGCCCCTGGAACCCTGAAAGTGCAGGGGGTCCAAGAGGCACCTCCTCTACTCAACACCCAGCACAGGCATGGGTGGGGTCGTGGGCCGGGCTCCCCCCACACACCTGGCCCCTTCCAGGGACCCCTCTAGCTGCAGACCACCCTCAGCGTCCTGCCCCTTCCCTTTCTGCACCAGCCCTCCCTGCTGGGGTGTGCCTGGTTCTGGGCAAGGTCAGTGGCTCTCAGACCCTCCAAGGCTTGGGCTTTAGGACATGCAATGATTTCATGCATTTTCAGTATGTACATGTCAGTATGACTTTAACCTTATGGGAGCCAAAGAGGTTCTTTATTTTTTCGTATCTTCATGTTGGCATTTTTGGTTATTGTTTTCTTCTCGAAACAGATGTACAACATGTGCTTGGGGCAGAAATAGGGCCCATGCTTTGAGGTTTTGCCCAGTCATTTTGAGCCGGGTAAAATGTTAAAGGATAGCTTCCCTGGGAGCCCAGGATCAGGGCCCACAGATGATATAAGATAAACATTACTTTTATCATTATAATTACTCCTAAATGGAGGAATTTGAGACAAAAGCACCTTTCACAAGAGTACCAAGAAATCAAAATGATGCCCACAGAAGGCTACCTGCTCCATGGTCAGCACAGGTAACAGAAGTGTTCACAGTCTCTGGACTCCTGCCCTTCTCCTGCCCAAATCTCTGAAGCACACAGACCACTTAAAATCAGAATTGTAGAACTGCTAGACACCTTAGAGATGTCTGGCACCATTCCCTCGGACTGCAGTATAAAACACAGTAGCTCGTTGTCACAAACTAATTTCAACATGAAGTGCCCCCTGGATGCACTAAGTTCTTTCTCTGCAAATGTTGACTAATGTAAGTCACAGTCATACCAGTTAAACACTACGATGGCTGGGAAGTCATCGTCGGTAAGGGAATATTTTAGCCATGTTTATAAGCATTGGCTCACTTTGTAGAAGAGGCTGAGCTGAGTGTTTTTAAATACTATTTCAGGTACAAGAGAGGAGTTAAGATGGCGGAGGAGTAGGGGACCCCTTTTTCACAGGTCCCCTGAGTCGAGCTGGATAGGTACCAGACCAACCTAAACGACCACGGAGTCAGCCTGAGACGCAGGAAGATACATCTGGATCTCTACAAATGAACATCTCCAGCGCTGAGTATTGAGGTACGAAGCGGGGAGCCGTGAAACCGGGCACAGATATCGGAAGATAAATGGAAGGGGGAGGGAGCCGCCGCGTTCGGGCGCCGGGAAGTGGCAGCCACCTGCACGGGGCGGGGGGGGGGGGGGGAGAGCGGGCGGACTCACAGAGGGCACCCGCGAGAGAGCGGACTGAGACCGGTGAGCCGGGAGCGCGCGCCACCAGGCATCTCGCGGAACCCGGGAATCCCGTGTGCTCACGGGATCCAGACTGAGACCGGAAGCTCCCGGAGCGCATGCGGGGCAGCTGGCAGCTGGCAGGCCACCTGCACGGGGGAGCGGGCGGACTCACGGTCGGCACCCGCGAAACAGCAGACTGAGACCCTGAACCAGGTGCGCACGCCACCAGGCTTCTCACGGAATTCCTGAATCCTGGTGTGCTCACGGGATCCGGACTGAGACCAGGAGCTTCTGGAGGGCGCGCAGGGCGGCTGGCGGTTGGCGGGCCACCTGCACGGGGGAGCGGGCGGACTCGCGGTCGGCACCCGCGAAACAGCAGACTGAGACCCTGAACCGGGTGCGCGCGCCACCAGGCTTCTCACGGAACTCCGGAATCCTGGTGTGCTCACGGGATCCAGACTGAGACCGGGAGATCCGGGAGCGCGCGGGGGCGGCTGGCGGCATTAGAAACACAAAGGACAGAGACGCGCCTGCCCTGGAAGTGAGGGCAGGGACGCCGGGTGTGGGGCGCACAGCCCGGGACGCTACAGGGTTGAGCAGCACCAACAGTAACGGAGTTAAAGTGGCCAGAACATCGGTGGAGAATGGGCCGCAATCCCTCTGTTCTGTGACAATTCAGCCTCTGCTGCTCTGACTCTCAGAAGAGGCACAGCAGACCGCCAGAGAAAGCCGCCAGGGAACAAAAGCCTGGAAATACCGGCTCACAGCGTGCCCACCCCCATCCCCCCTCGCAGGGGACGCGGAAACTCTACCCAAACAGGGTTGCCTGAGTATGGGCCTGGCAAAATACAAACTCTTAACAATAGAGAACAAACGGATGGTTACCAGAGAGGAGGTGGATAGAGGGATGAGTGAAATAGATGAAGCGGATTAAGAGGACACTTTTCTTGATGACCACTGAGTAATATGTAGAATTACTGAATCACTCTCTTGTACACCTGAAACGAATGTAACACTGTATGTTAGCTCTACTGGAATTAAAATAAATTTTTTAAAAAGATTTTTCTTTCAGGAACCTCTTTGAAAAAGCTTTTCCTCTGCAATGTGCATAAGCCCTACTTGGGAGGATTCACTCTACAATAATTATTCACTCTATGCCTCGAATTCAGATTTCACTGAGTTCTTACTGTGGATCCCAGCCCACGGGAGCCATGGTCCTTTTCTGTCCAGGCTCAGCACCTATGCATTCAAGATTGGAAGTAGAGACACATGTCACTTCACAGTCCAGAAAGCTATTATTGTTTCTGTTTCAGTGTGAGAGAGTCACAGACTTTGGGACAGGTTTCAGAGCAGGTTTATTATGGATCCTGGATCTCTACTTCAATGTTCATTACCCGGATCCATTTGGCTAATAGGTTGCCTGTGGATGGGCTTGCTTCCAAGCACATACATGGAAGATGCAAAGGTGAGTGGGCTTGGTGCGGGACAGGAAGAAGACCAAAATCAGACAAGGGTCCGACCCCTCCCCTGATCCAGGAACTGCTACAGGAGAGGGTATGGGAGGTAGAATCCATGCGAAACTCCAAGGTCACCAGCTGAACACAGGAGGCATAGGTCAAGGGATCTGGAGATGCAGGGGTTGAAGGCTGCTCTGAGCTACCTCTGGGAGGAAGGGAGGGAAGGAATGGGGAGACACTGCCTGCCCCTGGCCTATGCCAGCTGCCCACCGCTCCGACACGCATCAGTCTACACAGCTGACACACAGCCTGGGCTCAGGATGGGCTGGCTCGGGTCCCTCAATCCTCAGTGGGACAGCTGGCCCCAGGGCTCAGAGACAGGCTGAGGGAGATGAGAGGGAAAGCTGCCCCACCCAGGTCATCCCCTCCTTGAGCAGACAGCCCTTCAGAACTGCTAAAAAAAAAAAAAAAAAAAAAAAAAACAAAAAAAACAAAAAAAACAACCCACTAACGGCGTTGAAAGACATGCCATGGATGAACTAAGGCATAGAGATATGTAAAATAACATTCACTTTTAAGTTCAGAGCTGTCATCTCAGGAAGTGGGGAGAGCTTCCCTGAAGAAGACTGAGGGGAGGGCAGGCCATGCTGAAAAGGGAGACATGGCTCTCCTGATTGGGGACCTGCAGCCCCCTTCCAGGGCAGGACATCATCCTCGCATCACACGAGATCCATGCAAGTGTTCCATCAGGGCCAGATGTTTGTCTCGAGAAGGCTACCCTGGCATCGGACTGCACAGGGCACCAGGGACGAGGGCCAGATGGAGGACGGACAATACCCCGGAGGCCATGGGGCAAGAGCAGAGGCACACGACCTTGAAGATGATGATGAAAAGCAGGAGGTGGCAGCATGGAGCCGGCCCGAAAGTGCCATGGGAGCAGTGCCCACAGCTACACTGACTGGGGGCCTCCTGTGCCAGGTGTGGCTGACTTCAGTGGGCTCCAGACTAGTCCTGACCACAGGTCTAGGAAGTGTGCACCACCCCCGGCCTCCTCTCCCCTTGCAGCTGCTAGGAATCACGGTCACAGACGCTGGTCAGCTTTCGTGGAAACCAAGCAGTGGCTCCCCCGCACGCTGCACCTCTGGTGGTGGTCCAGTGCGACCCTCGTGCCTGGCCAGACACTGATTTCTACCTGTCTCCACACAAACCCACAGACAGGAGGGTGTCCCTGAATTCCACAGCACCTGATGAAACAGATCCACGGAACCCAACACCCAGTGGGTCACTCGGGACCTCACCTATGGTCATGGAGCTCACCATACCCTATTTCCGTCACTTCCCACAGAAAGCCTGGTTCTGATCCCCCACAATACCATACATCCTGGTTGCTGACCTGGGGTCATGCCATGAACCCACATGGCACCTTTCTTTTAGAGAAGCCTATGCCTACACCTCCTAGAAAATATTTCTAATGAAGTACAGCATCAACAAAACAAAAAGGCCACCTATGGAATCGAAGAAGATATCTGCAAATGATATTACAGATAAAGGGCTGGTATCCAAGATCTATAAAGAACTCCTCAAACTCGACACCCAAAAACTGGGCAGAAGACACAAAGAGATACTTGTCCAGAGAAGACATACAAATGGCCAACAGGCACATGAAAAAATGCTCCACATCACTTGCCATCAGGCAAATACAAATCAAAACTACAATGAGATACCACCTTACACCAGTTAGAATGGTTAAAATTAACAAGGCAGGGGGCACCTGGGTGGCACAGCGGTTAAGCATCTGCCTTCGGCTCAGGGCGTGATCCCGGCATTATGGGATGGAGCCCCACATCAGGCTCCTCCGCTATGAGCCTGCTTCTTCCTCTCCCACTCCCCCTGCTTGGGTTCCCTCTCTCGCTGGCTGTCTCTATCTCTGTGGAATAAATAAATAAAATCTTGAAAAAAAATTAACAAGACAGGAAATTAAAAAAAGAGAGGATGTGGAGAAAGGGGAGCCCTCTTACACTACTCGTGAGAATTCAAGCTGGTACAGCCACTTTTGAAAACAGTATGGAGGTTCCTCAAGACGTTGAACACAGAGCTATCCTACGACCCACCGATTGCACTACTGGGTATTTACCCCATAGACACAGAGTGATGAAAAGAAGGGGCACCTGTATCCCAATGTTCATAGCAGCAATGTCCCTAATAGCCAAACTGTGGAAGGAGCCAAGATGTCCTTCAGCAGATGAATGGACAAAGAAGATGTGGTTCATCTATACGATGGAATATTACTCAGTCATCAGAAAGGATGAATACCCACCATTTGCACCAACGTGGATGGACCAGGAGGGGATTATGCTAAGTGAAATTAAGTCAAGCAGAGAAAGACAATTATCATATGGTTTCACTCCTATGTGGAATGGAAGGAATAGCATGGAGGACATTAGGAGAAGGAAGGGAAAAGTGAAGGTGGGGAATGAGAGGGGGAGATGAACCATGAGAGACTATTGACACTGGGAAACAAACTGAAGGTTGCAGAAAGGGAGGGGTAGGGGAATGGGTTATCCTGGTGATGGGTATTAAGGAGGGCACGTGTCATAATGAGCACTAGGTGTTATATGCAAACAATGAATCATGGAACACTACATCAAAAACAAATGAAGTACTCTAGGGTGACTAACATAATTTTAAAAAAAGAGAAAGATATGAAATCCATACAGGAAAACTGTCACTATTTGCAAATGACATGAAATCCCAAAAGATTCCACAAAAAAAGAAACCTGTTAGAATAAACAAATTCAAGAAAGCTGCAGGATATGAAGTCAATATACAGAGACCTGTTGTCTTTATTTTTTTTTCAGATTGTATTTATTTATTTGACAGGAAGAGAAGAAGCACGAGCCGGGGGAGTGTCAGAAAGACGGAGAAGCAGACCCTCGCTAAGCGGGGAGCCCAACACGGGGCTCGATCCCAGAACTCTGGGATCATGACCTGAGCTGAAGGCAGACGCTTCACCTATGGAGCCACCCAGATGACCCAACTTCTTGCATTTCTGTATACTGATGACACACTTTCGCAAAGAGAAATTAAAAAAGCAATGCCATTTACAATTGCATCAAGAAAAAAGATCTAGGAATAAAAGTAACCAAGAATGAGAAAGACATAGTACACTCAACACATGGCAGAAAAGAAATGAAAAACATGTGTGTCGAGGGGGGCAGAATGTATGGGTCAAAGATTTGGAAGGCAACACAAACAAATGGAAGCATCCGCCATGCTCCTTAACTGGAAGAGTTAATTATGTGAACATGTCCATCGTACCCAAAGCAATCGACAGAGGTGATGAAATCCCTATCTGAATTCCAGTGGCATTATTCGAGGAAATAGAAAACAGTCCTCAAACTTGTATGGAATCACAAAAGACCCCAAATACCCAAAGCAACCTGGAGAAAGAAAGGTGCAGTCAACACACTCCTGGATTTCAAGCTAGATTACAAAGCTGTTGTCATCAAAACAGGATGGTACTGGCATAAACACAGACACCAGGTCAGTGGAACAGACCAGAAAGCTCAGAAACTTACCCACACGTAGATGATCCTAACTTACGACACAGCAGCAGAAGATATGCCATGAGGGAAGGACTGTCTCTTCAGTGAGCGGTAACAGGCAAACTGGACACTAAATGCAGAAGAATATAACTGGGTCACTTTCTTACACCACACACAAAATTTTTAACGGATGAATGATTTGAACATAAGACCTGAATCCGTAAACCTCCAAGAAGACACGGGTACTAAGTCTCTCGACATTGCTTTTGGCAAAGAGTCTTCAGATCGGACACCAAATGCAAAGGCAACAAAAGCAAAAATAAACAAGTGGAACAACATCAAACTGAAATCTTCCACACGGCAAAAGAAACCATCAAAAACTTAAAAGGCCACTGACCCAATAAGAAAAAAATATCTGCGAATCATATGTGTGAGAAGAGGCTAATATCCAAAATGCACACAACACTCATCCAAATCAAAACAAACAAACAAAAAAACTGTATAAAAAATGGGGTGAATATGTGAATAGATACTGTCCAAAGATGGCACACAGGTGCCAACAGACAGAAAAAGTTGTTCGACATCACTAATCATCGTCAGGGAAACATCAGTCAAACCCACAATCGGCTATCCCCTCACAACTGTTGGAACAGCAATTGTCCCAGAGACAGACACCAGGTGGGGTCAAGGGTGTGCAGACGAGGAGACACTGTGCGCTGTTGGTGGGAATGGGAAATTGGTGCGGCCACTGTGACAAACGGTATGGAGGTTCCTGAAAAAATAAATACAACTACCACATGACCCAGTAATGGCTCTACTGAGTATTGATTTGGAGAACACAAAAATACTGCCTCAAAAAGACAGATGCACTCCCACGTTCACTGCAGCATTATTCACAATAACCAGACATGGAAACACAGACCTTGGGGGCCTTAGGCCAAGTAACTCAGACACAGAAAGACAAATACCAGATGCTCTCACGTACATTCCACGTGGAATAAACAAATACTGAACGCATAGATACCGAGAGCAGATTGGTAGGTGCCAGATTCGGGGATGGGGTGGTAGAAACGGGTGAAGGTGGTCCAAGTCTCAATGTTTGAGTGAGAAAATCCGACAGTCATGAAATGTTCTGTCCAGCATGGAGACTAAAACTAACCCCGCAGCATGGGGTATAGGTTTCCCTGCTCTTTGAAAGTACAGGGCTTCTGAGAAACCTTGCACAGCAGAAATGGTGTAAAGAAGGAATGACCACTCATTTACACGGAAAAATTAGACAGTGTGCTCAGACTCCAAGATTCCTTCTCTTTGGCTTTTCTTAGGCCTCAGGACACAAGTTTCTAACGGAGGCCCAGCATAAATGAAGATAAAGCACAGCAGAGGCTCACAGACACAATTCAAAGTGCTGGTGGCTGGATGCGGAGAGCGGTTCCCAGCGGAAGGAGCTGGTTGGGGTGCACGCCGCCTCTGTCGTGCTTCTCCCCAAAACAGATGCTGAACGCGATTCTCACTGTTCACCTTTTTTCATAAGAGGGAAATCCTCTTTAGGTCTCTTCCTCTCACTGAAGCTGGGTAATAACGTAGTTCTTTCAAGAAAGCCAAGTGTCTTACTGTGAACGTTTAAAAGCTGGGGGATACTTGTACTTGAGCATTGCTGAGGGAGGAGATGTGAAAGGTTCTCCCAGACACAAACCTCAGCAGATCCACCGGGAAAGGCACCTTCCTCAGCATGCGGAACACGGACTACCTCCTACCCCCAGAAACCCTCTCCTTCCCCTCGATCAGGACAACCCACGACAGCTGGGAGTTACCCCAATTCCTCCGTTCTCCTGCTCCTAATATCTAACTCATCAGCAAATCCTGTGAGCTCCATCTTCAAAATGGACCCAGAATAGGTCTAACCACTCCATCCAAGGCCACCTGTCTGGTCCACAGTGCCTGAGTTCCTGGAAAAGCTTCGTCATTGACCTGCCTTGCCATCTCCAACCCTCTGTCATCTGTTCTCAACACTGTAGCCACGATGGCCTAGTGAAACAGGGTCTCATGGGGTTATAGCCCTGGAATGGCTTTCTGTCACCCTCTGTCACCTCTCTGAGGTCATGTCCTAAGCTGTCCCCTGTGGCCACAGGGCCTTCTTGCTGCTCCTGGACATATCTGGAATTCTCCTGCCCCAGAGCCTTTGCACATGCTTTCCCTTCTGTTTAGAATGCTCTTGATGTGTTCTCACTCGCCTTCTGAGAAGTCTGAATTGGAGTGACAGGGACAGAAGGTGAGGCTGTGTGTGTTGGGTGAGGCTGGTGGCCCAGAAAAAGGTTTTCTGCCAGCTCTCCACCTGTGCCTCACTTGTCCTCAGCCAGGAACTTGCACACAGCCCTCACCTGTCACAACTCTCACACAGGAGACCCACAGCCACCCCTGGAGCCCACCCTGCCCACACCCTGCTGCAGAATGCATTCAGCTCTCCTCTGGGACCCCTGTCAGCTTTACCCAGACCTGGAACTCCCCCGTCTCCTGCAAAGCTCCCGGATTCCCCCTCTTCTTGCAAAATCACACTGGCGCAAGGCTTTCATGAGAAAGCTATAATGCTAACTAATGAAAGGTTCACACCTACTTTCCCCTTCTGTTGCCTTTCTCTCCTTCTGTCCTACCTGTGCAAACTGTAACATATCAGTGGAACATGAACATGCTCTGAGATCTGAATCTTTCATTGCAGCTTTCTGAGGACTCCTTATGTGATAAGAAACTAGTGTATCTTGCAACAGGGTGTTTTACAACTATCATCTATAGAACAGGACAGCCCAAATCACTACAATTTTACCTCACTCTTCATGAAGCAGAACACTTTTTCCTTTCTTCTTTTACTTAAATTCCAGTTAGTTCACATGCCATGGAATATTCGCTTCAGGGGTAGGATTTAGTGATTCCTCACCTGCATACAGTACCCAGTGCTCATCACAAGCGCCCTCCTTAATACCCCTCGCCCATTTAACTCTTCCCCCCACGCCCCTGTCCTGCAGCAACACTCAGTTTGTTCTCCAAGGTTGAGTCTATTTCCTTCTTTGCCTCTCTCATCACCCCTCAACTCTGTTCATCTGTTTTCTTTCTGAAATTCCACAAGCGTGAGAGCATAGGATATTTGTCTTTCCTCACTGATTTTGCTTAGCTTAATACACTCTAGATCCATCCACATCCTTGCAAATGGTAAGATTTCATTCTTTTTGAAGCTGGGTCATATTCCCATATATATATATACATATATACATATATATATATACGTATCCCACATCTGCTTTATCCATTCATCAGTGCATGGACTTTGGGATTCTCTCCATAGTTTGGCTACTGTGGACATTGTTGCTATAAACATCATGGTGCATGTACCCCCTTCGAATGTGCATTTTTGTATCTTTTGGGTAAGCACCTAGGAGAGCAGTTGCTGGATCATGTGGTTGTTCAATGTTTAACTTTTTGAGGACCCCCCACACTGTTTCCCAGACTGTCTGCACCACTCTGCATTCCCACCAACAGGATGGGAGGGTTCCCCTTTAAGCAGAACATTATCTGCTGGCAATTTCATAAGAGGAAACAAAACCTCTGTGAGATGCACCCAGGGTCAGGCAAGCAGTTGCAGAATTCACCCCAAGGCTCCTGACGCCAAGCCCCTCGAAGCCACCAGCATGCCACTCTCCAGAAGAATTCCCAGACTCTCCTTCTGACTCCACCACCAAAGAAACTACAGACAGAATATGGCACCTCAAAATATCGAGATAATAGTAAAACTAGAAAGTCAAGCTCAACTTTTAAACAGGAACAGGCCCATTTGGATAATTTTGAATTTTCCCTCCACCCTAATTTTAACTCTTCTGATGAATAAACTAATCAATGATGAAACATCACCTTTGTCAAATGACATCATCCAAGTCTGTATCAGATGAAAAAAAGCCATCTAACTCTAGATGCTGGCCACTCAACCATATCTTGGGCCCAATTGAATAAACATTGTTAGATGAAGGAACAAATTAGATGTTACAAACAGGCACAGAGTGAATCTCACCTTCCCTTTCTAATAAAAGAGGGTTCCTAGGAAACCGATAGTCAAAATACATTTGTAAGCAATAAATGGACAGAGAAATTGTGATCCCCTGCAAAGTTCTACCTGCAGGGAAACTAAGTAATTCTTGCACCAAACCCAGAATGCTGACAGCTACTTCAATTTTACTTTGTGGCTCAACTAGAGAAAAGAGAAAAGCCCAGGAGGTTTTGGGATAATGAGAGGTGTTACCTCCAGTCCTGACGTAGATAGGACATTATGCCAAAATAGCTGTGTTTTCTCTGAACACTGGCGTCCTGTGACAAGCTGCCTCCCTGACTCAGATGCTGACGTCCAAAACCTCGGGTCTCATGGAGCCAGAGCAGAGAAGTGCTGTCAGCTGGGGAGAAGAAGGCACCTCTGACCTAAAGCCTGCACACCTGCTTCGGTTTCTGGACGAAGGGGCAACACATACTTGTTGTTTAGCAGTAATTATCTTCATTCTCAATAGACCAATGACCTTGCCTTTTCTGGAAAGCAGACTTACTCTTCTAAAGAAACCCTCAATTCGTCTATTCCCAATGCAACTAGAGTGGGGTCTGGTTTACGCCCGCCTCCAGGCCCCCACCTGGAGGATTTTCCTGCATGATTCTAACAGCCAATTACCACTAACTCGGGGGCACACGGGGCATAATGCTGAAGTTGGGGGACGGCTCTGGGGCTTGCTACTGCCACACCTGTGCCTGGGGGACCAGGGCACACCCTGCTGAACTCGGGGTACTGCTCAAGATGCATCACCTGCACTGTGTCAGAGAACCGGGGGACACCCCACTGAAGGTGGGGATTCTGTGAGGTCCTTACCCGCACTCTTCCCGGGGAACAGGGGAAACCCTGAAATTCTGCAACCCATCCCACAAAAGCTCAGGTGAGTGGGCGCCCTGGAGTTCACGGGTATGGGGAATAAGGCCAGTTGAGGACATGGGGCGGAAGAGACTTTAAAGGGAAAAAGAAAACTCACCTGAGTCCCCACAATGAACCCTCTCCACGTGCCCTTCCAGAACCCTGCCTCCCACCTGGGGCGCACCCTACCCCCCCCCCCGACCCCCACCCCGGGGCATGCTGCTCACTCACCAGCCCGGACCTCCGCAGGGCAACTCTCTCTCTCCCAGTGCCCCTTCTTCTGCCCCAGGTCTGCAACCCGCTGCAACTTTGGGACCGCCCACAGAGACGTAGCTCCACCCCCAAGCGGTGATTGGTCGGGGAGGGTGGTGCCCTAGCCCCTTGGATGCCGGGCAACCCGCCCTCAAGCCCCTGGAACCCTGAAAGTGCAGGGGGTCCAAGAGGCACCTCCTCTACTCAACACCCAGCACAGGCATGGGTGGGGTCGTGGGCCGGGCTCCCCCCACACACCTGGCCCCTTCCAGGGACCCCTCTAGCTGCAGACCACCCTCAGCGTCCTGCCCCTTCCCTTTCTGCACCAGCCCTCCCTGCTGGGGTGTGCCTGGTTCTGGGCAAGGTCAGTGGCTCTCAGACCCTCCAAGGCTTGGGCTTTAGGACATGCAATGATTTCATGCATTTTCAGTATGTACATGTCAGTATGACTTTAACCTTATGGGAGCCAAAGAGGTTCTTTATTTTTTCGTATCTTCATGTTGGCATTTTTGGTTATTGTTTTCTTCTCGAAACAGATGTACAACATGTGCTTGGGGCAGAAATAGGGCCCATGCTTTGAGGTTTTGCCCAGTCATTTTGAGCCGGGTAAAATGTTAAAGGATAGCTTCCCTGGGAGCCCAGGATCAGGGCCCACAGATGATATAAGATAAACATTACTTTTATCATTATAATTACTCCTAAATGGAGGAATTTGAGACAAAAGCACCTTTCACAAGAGTACCAAGAAATCAAAATGATGCCCACAGAAGGCTACCTGCTCCATGGTCAGCACAGGTAACAGAAGTGTTCACAGTCTCTGGACTCCTGCCCTTCTCCTGCCCAAATCTCTGAAGCACACAGACCACTTAAAATCAGAATTGTAGAACTGCTAGACACCTTAGAGATGTCTGGCACCATTCCCTCGGACTGCAGTATAAAACACAGTAGCTCGTTGTCACAAACTAATTTCAACATGAAGTGCCCCCTGGATGCACTAAGTTCTTTCTCTGCAAATGTTGACTAATGTAAGTCACAGTCATACCAGTTAAACACTACGATGGCTGGGAAGTCATCGTCGGTAAGGGAATATTTTAGCCATGTTTATAAGCATTGGCTCACTTTGTAGAAGAGGCTGAGCTGAGTGTTTTTAAATACTATTTCAGGTACAAGAGAGGAGTTAAGATGGCGGAGGAGTAGGGGACCCCTTTTTCACAGGTCCCCTGAGTCGAGCTGGATAGGTACCAGACCAACCTAAACGACCACGGAGTCAGCCTGAGACGCAGGAAGATACATCTGGATCTCTACAAATGAACATCTCCAGCGCTGAGTATTGAGGTACGAAGCGGGGAGCCGTGAAACCGGGCACAGATATCGGAAGATAAATGGAAGGGGGAGGGAGCCGCCGCGTTCGGGCGCCGGGAAGTGGCAGCCACCTGCACGGGGCGGGGGGGGGGGGGGAGAGCGGGCGGACTCACAGAGGGCACCCGCGAGAGAGCGGACTGAGACCGGTGAGCCGGGAGCGCGCGCCACCAGGCATCTCGCGGAACCCGGGAATCCCGTGTGCTCACGGGATCCAGACTGAGACCGGAAGCTCCCGGAGCGCATGCGGGGCAGCTGGCAGCTGGCAGGCCACCTGCACGGGGGAGCGGGCGGACTCACGGTCGGCACCCGCGAAACAGCAGACTGAGACCCTGAACCAGGTGCGCACGCCACCAGGCTTCTCACGGAATTCCTGAATCCTGGTGTGCTCACGGGATCCGGACTGAGACCAGGAGCTTCTGGAGGGCGCGCAGGGCGGCTGGCGGTTGGCGGGCCACCTGCACGGGGGAGCGGGCGGACTCGCGGTCGGCACCCGCGAAACAGCAGACTGAGACCCTGAACCGGGTGCGCGCGCCACCAGGCTTCTCACGGAACTCCGGAATCCTGGTGTGCTCACGGGATCCAGACTGAGACCGGGAGATCCGGGAGCGCGCGGGGGCGGCTGGCGGCATTAGAAACACAAAGGACAGAGACGCGCCTGCCCTGGAAGTGAGGGCAGGGACGCCGGGTGTGGGGCGCACAGCCCGGGACGCTACAGGGTTGAGCAGCACCAACAGTAACGGAGTTAAAGTGGCCAGAACATCGGTGGAGAATGGGCCGCAATCCCTCTGTTCTGTGACAATTCAGCCTCTGCTGCTCTGACTCTCAGAAGAGGCACAGCAGACCGCCAGAGAAAGCCGCCAGGGAACAAAAGCCTGGAAATACCGGCTCACAGCGTGCCCACCCCCATCCCCCCTCGCAGGGGACGCGGAAACTCTACCCAAACAGGGTTGCCTGAGTATGGGCCTGGCAAAATACAAACTCTTAACAATAGAGAACAAACGGATGGTTACCAGAGAGGAGGTGGATAGAGGGATGAGTGAAATAGATGAAGCGGATTAAGAGGACACTTTTCTTGATGACCACTGAGTAATATGTAGAATTACTGAATCACTCTCTTGTACACCTGAAACGAATGTAACACTGTATGTTAGCTCTACTGGAATTAAAATAAATTTTTTAAAAAGATTTTTCTTTCAGGAACCTCTTTGAAAAAGCTTTTCCTCTGCAATGTGCATAAGCCCTACTTGGGAGGATTCACTCTACAATAATTATTCACTCTATGCCTCGAATTCAGATTTCACTGAGTTCTTACTGTGGATCCCAGCCCACGGGAGCCATGGTCCTTTTCTGTCCAGGCTCAGCACCTATGCATTCAAGATTGGAAGTAGAGACACATGTCACTTCACAGTCCAGAAAGCTATTATTGTTTCTGTTTCAGTGTGAGAGAGTCACAGACTTTGGGACAGGTTTCAGAGCAGGTTTATTATGGATCCTGGATCTCTACTTCAATGTTCATTACCCGGATCCATTTGGCTAATAGGTTGCCTGTGGATGGGCTTGCTTCCAAGCACATACATGGAAGATGCAAAGGTGAGTGGGCTTGGTGCGGGACAGGAAGAAGACCAAAATCAGACAAGGGTCCGACCCCTCCCCTGATCCAGGAACTGCTACAGGAGAGGGTATGGGAGGTAGAATCCATGCGAAACTCCAAGGTCACCAGCTGAACACAGGAGGCATAGGTCAAGGGATCTGGAGATGCAGGGGTTGAAGGCTGCTCTGAGCTACCTCTGGGAGGAAGGGAGGGAAGGAATGGGGAGACACTGCCTGCCCCTGGCCTATGCCAGCTGCCCACCGCTCCGACACGCATCAGTCTACACAGCTGACACACAGCCTGGGCTCAGGATGGGCTGGCTCGGGTCCCTCAATCCTCAGTGGGACAGCTGGCCCCAGGGCTCAGAGACAGGCTGAGGGAGATGAGAGGGAAAGCTGCCCCACCCAGGTCATCCCCTCCTTGAGCAGACAGCCCTTCAGAACTGCTAAAAAAAAAAAAAAAAAAAAAACAAAAAAAACAACCCACTAACGGCGTTGAAAGACATGCCATGGATGAACTAAGGCATAGAGATATGTAAAATAACATTCACTTTTAAGTTCAGAGCTGTCATCTCAGGAAGTGGGGAGAGCTTCCCTGAAGAAGACTGAGGGGAGGGCAGGCCATGCTGAAAAGGGAGACATGGCTCTCCTGATTGGGGACCTGCAGCCCCCTTCCAGGGCAGGACATCATCCTCGCATCACACGAGATCCATGCAAGTGTTCCATCAGGGCCAGATGTTTGTCTCGAGAAGGCTACCCTGGCATCGGACTGCACAGGGCACCAGGGACGAGGGCCAGATGGAGGACGGACAATACCCCGGAGGCCATGGGGCAAGAGCAGAGGCACACGACCTTGAAGATGATGATGAAAAGCAGGAGGTGGCAGCATGGAGCCGGCCCGAAAGTGCCATGGGAGCAGTGCCCACAGCTACACTGACTGGGGGCCTCCTGTGCCAGGTGTGGCTGACTTCAGTGGGCTCCAGACTAGTCCTGACCACAGGTCTAGGAAGTGTGCACCACCCCCGGCCTCCTCTCCCCTTGCAGCTGCTAGGAATCACGGTCACAGACGCTGGTCAGCTTTCGTGGAAACCAAGCAGTGGCTCCCCCGCACGCTGCACCTCTGGTGGTGGTCCAGTGCGACCCTCGTGCCTGGCCAGACACTGATTTCTACCTGTCTCCACACAAATCCACAGACAGGAGGGTGTCCCTGAATTCCACAGCACCTGATGAAACAGATCCACGGAACCCAACACCCAGTGGGTCACTCGGGACCTCACCTATGGTCATGGAGCTCACCATACCCTATTTCCGTCACTTCCCACAGAAAGCCTGGTTCTGATCCCCCACAATACCATACATCCTGGTTGCTGACCTGGGGTCATGCCATGAACCCACATGGCACCTTTCTTTTAGAGAAGCCTATGCCTACACCTCCTAGAAAATATTTCTAATGAAGTACAGCATCAACAAAACAAAAAGGCCACCTATGGAATCGAAGAAGATATCTGCAAATGATATTACAGATAAAGGGCTGGTATCCAAGATCTATAAAGAACTCCTCAAACTCGACACCCAAAAACTGGGCAGAAGACACAAAGAGATACTTGTCCAGAGAAGACATACAAATGGCCAACAGGCACATGAAAAAATGCTCCACATCACTTGCCATCAGGCAAATACAAATCAAAACTACAATGAGATACCACCTTACACCAGTTAGAATGGTTAAAATTAACAAGGCAGGGGGCACCTGGGTGGCACAGCGGTTAAGCGTCTGCCTTCGGCTCAGGGCGTGATCCCGGCATTATGGGATGGAGCCCCACATCAGGCTCCTCCGCTATGAGCCTGCTTCTTCCTCTCCCACTCCCCCTGCTTGGGTTCCCTCTCTCGCTGGCTGTCTCTATCTCTGTGGAATAAATAAATAAAATCTTGAAAAAAAATTAACAAGACAGGAAATTAAAAAAAGAGAGGATGTGGAGAAAGGGGAGCCCTCTTACACTACTCGTGAGAATTCAAGCTGGTACAGCCACTTTTGAAAACAGTATGGAGGTTCCTCAAGACGTTGAACACAGAGCTATCCTACGACCCACCGATTGCACTACTGGGTATTTACCCCATAGACACAGAGTGATGAAAAGAAGGGGCACCTGTATCCCAATGTTCATAGCAGCAATGTCCCTAATAGCCAAACTGTGGAAGGAGCCAAGATGTCCTTCAGCAGATGAATGGACAAAGAAGATGTGGTTCATCTATACGATGGAATATTACTCAGTCATCAGAAAGGATGAATACCCACCATTTGCACCAACGTGGATGGACCAGGAGGGGATTATGCTAAGTGAAATTAAGTCAAGCAGAGAAAGACAATTATCATATGGTTTCACTCCTATGTGGAATGGAAGGAATAGCATGGAGGACATTAGGAGAAGGAAGGGAAAAGTGAAGGTGGGGAATGAGAGGGGGAGATGAACCATGAGAGACTATTGACACTGGGAAACAAACTGAAGGTTGCAGAAAGGGAGGGGTAGGGGAATGGGTTATCCTGGTGATGGGTATTAAGGAGGGCACGTGTCATAATGAGCACTAGGTGTTATATGCAAACAATGAATCATGGAACACTACATCAAAAACAAATGAAGTACTCTAGGGTGACTAACATAATTTTAAAAAAAGAGAAAGATATGAAATCCATACAGGAAAACTGTCACTATTTGCAAATGACATGAAATCCCAAAAGATTCCACAAAAAAAGAAACCTGTTAGAATAAACAAATTCAAGAAAGCTGCAGGATATAAAGTCAATATACAGAGACCTGTTGTCTTTATTTTTTTTTCAGATTGTATTTATTTATTTGACAGGAAGAGAAGAAGCACGAGCCGGGGGAGTGTCAGAAAGACGGAGAAGCAGACCCTCGCTAAGCGGGGAGCCCAACACGGGGCTCGATCCCAGAACTCTGGGATCATGACCTGAGCTGAAGGCAGACGCTTCACCTATGGAGCCACCCAGATGACCCAACTTCTTGCATTTCTGTATACTGATGACACACTTTCGCAAAGAGAAATTAAAAAAGCAATGCCATTTACAATTGCATCAAGAAAAAAGATCTAGGAATAAAAGTAACCAAGAATGAGAAAGACATAGTACACTCAACACATGGCAGAAAAGAAATGAAAAACATGTGTGTCGAGGGGGGCAGAATGTATGGGTCAAAGATTTGGAAGGCAACACAAACAAATGGAAGCATCCGCCATGCTCCTTAACTGGAAGAGTTAATTATGTGAACATGTCCATCGTACCCAAAGCAATCGACAGAGGTGATGAAATCCCTATCTGAATTCCAGTGGCATTATTCGAGGAAATAGAAAACAGTCCTCAAACTTGTATGGAATCACAAAAGACCCCAAATACCCAAAGCAACCTGGAGAAAGAAAGGTGCAGTCAACACACTCCTGGATTTCAAGCTAGATTACAAAGCTGTTGTCATCAAAACAGGATGGTACTGGCATAAACACAGACACCAGGTCAGTGGAACAGACCAGAAAGCTCAGAAACTTACCCACACGTAGATGATCCTAACTTACGACACAGCAGCAGAAGATATGCCATGAGGGAAGGACTGTCTCTTCAGTGAGCGGTAACAGGCAAACTGGACACTAAATGCAGAAGAATATAACTGGGTCACTTTCTTACACCACACACAAAATTTTTAACGGATGAATGATTTGAACATAAGACCTGAATCCGTAAACCTCCAAGAAGACACGGGTACTAAGTCTCTCGACATTGCTTTTGGCAAAGAGTCTTCAGATCGGACACCAAATGCAAAGGCAACAAAAGCAAAAATAAACAAGTGGAACAACATCAAACTGAAATCTTCCACACGGCAAAAGAAACCATCAAAAACTTAAAAGGCCACTGACCCAATAAGAAAAAAATATCTGCGAATCATATGTGTGAGAAGAGGCTAATATCCAAAATGCACACAACACTCATCCAAATCAAAACAAACAAACAAAAAAACTGTATAAAAAATGGGGTGAATATGTGAATAGATACTGTCCAAAGATGGCACACAGGTGCCAACAGACAGAAAAAGTTGTTCGACATCACTAATCATCGTCAGGGAAACATCAGTCAAACCCACAATCGGCTATCCCCTCACAACTGTTGGAACAGCAATTGTCCCAGAGACAGACACCAGGTGGGGTCAAGGGTGTGCAGACGAGGAGACACTGTGCGCTGTTGGTGGGAATGGGAAATTGGTGCGGCCACTGTGACAAACGGTATGGAGGTTCCTGAAAAAATAAATACAACTACCACATGACCCAGTAATGGCTCTACTGAGTATTGATTTGGAGAACACAAAAATACTGCCTCAAAAAGACAGATGCACTCCCACGTTCACTGCAGCATTATTCACAATAACCAGACATGGAAACACAGACCTTGGGGGCCTTAGGCCAAGTAACTCAGACACAGAAAGACAAATACCAGATGCTCTCACGTACATTCCACGTGGAATAAACAAATACTGAACGCATAGATACCGAGAGCAGATTGGTAGGTGCCAGATTCGGGGATGGGGTGGTAGAAACGGGTGAAGGTGGTCCAAGTCTCAATGTTTGAGTGAGAAAATCCGACAGTCATGAAATGTTCTGTCCAGCATGGAGACTAAAACTAACCCCGCAGCATGGGGTATAGGTTTCCCTGCTCTTTGAAAGTACAGGGCTTCTGAGAAACCTTGCACAGCAGAAATGGTGTAAAGAAGGAATGACCACTCATTTACACGGAAAAATTAGACAGTGTGCTCAGACTCCAAGATTCCTTCTCTTTGGCTTTTCTTAGGCCTCAGGACACAAGTTTCTAACGGAGGCCCAGCATAAATGAAGATAAAGCACAGCAGAGGCTCACAGACACAATTCAAAGTGCTGGTGGCTGGATGCGGAGAGCGGTTCCCAGCGGAAGGAGCTGGTTGGGGTGCACGCCGCCTCTGTCGTGCTTCTCCCCAAAACAGATGCTGAACGCGATTCTCACTGTTCACCTTTTTTCATAAGAGGGAAATCCTCTTTAGGTCTCTTCCTCTCACTGAAGCTGGGTAATAACGTAGTTCTTTCAAGAAAGCCAAGTGTCTTACTGTGAACGTTTAAAAGCTGGGGGATACTTGTACTTGAGCATTGCTGAGGGAGGAGATGTGAAAGGTTCTCCCAGACACAAACCTCAGCAGATCCACCGGGAAAGGCACCTTCCTCAGCATGCGGAACACGGACTACCTCCTACCCCCAGAAACCCTCTCCTTCCCCTCGATCAGGACAACCCACGACAGCTGGGAGTTACCCCAATTCCTCCGTTCTCCTGCTCCTAATATCTAACTCATCAGCAAATCCTGTGAGCTCCATCTTCAAAATGGACCCAGAATAGGTCTAACCACTCCATCCAAGGCCACCTGTCTGGTCCACAGTGCCTGAGTTCCTGGAAAAGCTTCGTCATTGACCTGCCTTGCCATCTCCAACCCTCTGTCATCTGTTCTCAACACTGTAGCCACGATGGCCTAGTGAAACAGGGTCTCATGGGGTTATAGCCCTGGAATGGCTTTCTGTCACCCTCTGTCACCTCTCTGAGGTCATGTCCTAAGCTGTCCCCTGTGGCCACAGGGCCTTCTTGCTGCTCCTGGACATATCTGGAATTCTCCTGCCCCAGAGCCTTTGCACATGCTTTCCCTTCTGTTTAGAATGCTCTTGATGTGTTCTCACTCGCCTTCTGAGAAGTCTGAATTGGAGTGACAGGGACAGAAGGTGAGGCTGTGTGTGTTGGGTGAGGCTGGTGGCCCAGAAAAAGGTTTTCTGCCAGCTCTCCACCTGTGCCTCACTTGTCCTCAGCCAGGAACTTGCACACAGCCCTCACCTGTCACAACTCTCACACAGGAGACCCACAGCCACCCCTGGAGCCCACCCTGCCCACACCCTGCTGCAGAATGCATTCAGCTCTCCTCTGGGACCCCTGTCAGCTTTACCCAGACCTGGAACTCCCCCGTCTCCTGCAAAGCTCCCGGATTCCCCCTCTTCTTGCAAAATCACACTGGCGCAAGGCTTTCATGAGAAAGCTATAATGCTAACTAATGAAAGGTTCACACCTACTTTCCCCTTCTGTTGCCTTTCTCTCCTTCTGTCCTACCTGTGCAAACTGTAACATATCAGTGGAACATGAACATGCTCTGAGATCTGAATCTTTCATTGCAGCTTTCTGAGGACTCCTTATGTGATAAGAAACTAGTGTATCTTGCAACAGGGTGTTTTACAACTATCATCTATAGAACAGGACAGCCCAAATCACTACAATTTTACCTCACTCTTCATGAAGCAGAACACTTTTTCCTTTCTTCTTTTACTTAAATTCCAGTTAGTTCACATGCCATGGAATATTCGCTTCAGGGGTAGGATTTAGTGATTCCTCACCTGCATACAGTACCCAGTGCTCATCACAAGCGCCCTCCTTAATACCCCTCGCCCATTTAACTCTTCCCCCCACGCCCCTGTCCTGCAGCAACACTCAGTTTGTTCTCCAAGGTTGAGTCTATTTCCTTCTTTGCCTCTCTCATCACCCCTCAACTCTGTTCATCTGTTTTCTTTCTGAAATTCCACAAGCGTGAGAGCATAGGATATTTGTCTTTCCTCACTGATTTTGCTTAGCTTAATACACTCTAGATCCATCCACATCCTTGCAAATGGTAAGATTTCATTCTTTTTGAAGCTGGGTCATATTCCCATATATATATATACATATATACATATATATATATACGTATCCCACATCTGCTTTATCCATTCATCAGTGCATGGACTTTGGGATTCTCTCCATAGTTTGGCTACTGTGGACATTGTTGCTATAAACATCATGGTGCATGTACCCCCTTCGAATGTGCATTTTTGTATCTTTTGGGTAAGCACCTAGGAGAGCAGTTGCTGGATCATGTGGTTGTTCAATGTTTAACTTTTTGAGGACCCCCCACACTGTTTCCCAGACTGTCTGCACCACTCTGCATTCCCACCAACAGGATGGGAGGGTTCCCCTTTAAGCAGAACATTATCTGCTGGCAATTTCATAAGAGGAAACAAAACCTCTGTGAGATGCACCCAGGGTCAGGCAAGCAGTTGCAGAATTCACCCCAAGGCTCCTGACGCCAAGCCCCTCGAAGCCACCAGCATGCCACTCTCCAGAAGAATTCCCAGACTCTCCTTCTGACTCCACCACCAAAGAAACTACAGACAGAATATGGCACCTCAAAATATCGAGATAATAGTAAAACTAGAAAGTCAAGCTCAACTTTTAAACAGGAACAGGCCCATTTGGATAATTTTGAATTTTCCCTCCACCCTAATTTTAACTCTTCTGATGAATAAACTAATCAATGATGAAACATCACCTTTGTCAAATGACATCATCCAAGTCTGTATCAGATGAAAAAAAGCCATCTAACTCTAGATGCTGGCCACTCAACCATATCTTGGGCCCAATTGAATAAACATTGTTAGATGAAGGAACAAATTAGATGTTACAAACAGGCACAGAGTGAATCTCACCTTCCCTTTCTAATAAAAGAGGGTTCCTAGGAAACCGATAGTCAAAATACATTTGTAAGCAATAAATGGACAGAGAAATTGTGATCCCCTGCAAAGTTCTACCTGCAGGGAAACTAAGTAATTCTTGCACCAAACCCAGAATGCTGACAGCTACTTCAATTTTACTTTGTGGCTCAACTAGAGAAAAGAGAAAAGCCCAGGAGGTTTTGGGATAATGAGAGGTGTTACCTCCAGTCCTGACGTAGATAGGACATTATGCCAAAATAGCTGTGTTTTCTCTGAACACTGGCGTCCTGTGACAAGCTGCCTCCCTGACTCAGATGCTGACGTCCAAAACCTCGGGTCTCATGGAGCCAGAGCAGAGAAGTGCTGTCAGCTGGGGAGAAGAAGGCACCTCTGACCTAAAGCCTGCACACCTGCTTCGGTTTCTGGACGAAGGGGCAACACATACTTGTTGTTTAGCAGTAATTATCTTCATTCTCAATAGACCAATGACCTTGCCTTTTCTGGAAAGCAGACTTACTCTTCTAAAGAAACCCTCAATTCGTCTATTCCCAATGCAACTAGAGTGGGGTCTGGTTTACGCCCGCCTCCAGGCCCCCACCTGGAGGATTTTCCTGCATGATTCTAACAGCCAATTACCACTAACTCGGGGGCACACGGGGCATAATGCTGAAGTTGGGGGACGGCTCTGGGGCTTGCTACTGCCACACCTGTGCCTGGGGGACCAGGGCACACCCTGCTGAACTCGGGGTACTGCTCAAGATGCATCACCTGCACTGTGTCAGAGAACCGGGGGACACCCCACTGAAGGTGGGGATTCTGTGAGGTCCTTACCCGCACTCTTCCCGGGGAACAGGGGAAACCCTGAAATTCTGCAACCCATCCCACAAAAGCTCAGGTGAGTGGGCGCCCTGGAGTTCACGGGTATGGGGAATAAGGCCAGTTGAGGACATGGGGCGGAAGAGACTTTAAAGGGAAAAAGAAAACTCACCTGAGTCCCCACAATGAACCCTCTCCACGTGCCCTTCCAGAACCCTGCCTCCCACCTGGGGCGCACCCTACCCCCCCCCCCGACCCCCACCCCGGGGCATGCTGCTCACTCACCAGCCCGGACCTCCGCAGGGCAACTCTCTCTCTCCCAGTGCCCCTTCTTCTGCCCCAGGTCTGCAACCCGCTGCAACTTTGGGACCGCCCACAGAGACGTAGCTCCACCCCCAAGCGGTGATTGGTCGGGGAGGGTGGTGCCCTAGCCCCTTGGATGCCGGGCAACCCGCCCTCAAGCCCCTGGAACCCTGAAAGTGCAGGGGGTCCAAGAGGCACCTCCTCTACTCAACACCCAGCACAGGCATGGGTGGGGTCGTGGGCCGGGCTCCCCCCACACACCTGGCCCCTTCCAGGGACCCCTCTAGCTGCAGACCACCCTCAGCGTCCTGCCCCTTCCCTTTCTGCACCAGCCCTCCCTGCTGGGGTGTGCCTGGTTCTGGGCAAGGTCAGTGGCTCTCAGACCCTCCAAGGCTTGGGCTTTAGGACATGCAATGATTTCATGCATTTTCAGTATGTACATGTCAGTATGACTTTAACCTTATGGGAGCCAAAGAGGTTCTTTATTTTTTCGTATCTTCATGTTGGCATTTTTGGTTATTGTTTTCTTCTCGAAACAGATGTACAACATGTGCTTGGGGCAGAAATAGGGCCCATGCTTTGAGGTTTTGCCCAGTCATTTTGAGCCGGGTAAAATGTTAAAGGATAGCTTCCCTGGGAGCCCAGGATCAGGGCCCACAGATGATATAAGATAAACATTACTTTTATCATTATAATTACTCCTAAATGGAGGAATTTGAGACAAAAGCACCTTTCACAAGAGTACCAAGAAATCAAAATGATGCCCACAGAAGGCTACCTGCTCCATGGTCAGCACAGGTAACAGAAGTGTTCACAGTCTCTGGACTCCTGCCCTTCTCCTGCCCAAATCTCTGAAGCACACAGACCACTTAAAATCAGAATTGTAGAACTGCTAGACACCTTAGAGATGTCTGGCACCATTCCCTCGGACTGCAGTATAAAACACAGTAGCTCGTTGTCACAAACTAATTTCAACATGAAGTGCCCCCTGGATGCACTAAGTTCTTTCTCTGCAAATGTTGACTAATGTAAGTCACAGTCATACCAGTTAAACACTACGATGGCTGGGAAGTCATCGTCGGTAAGGGAATATTTTAGCCATGTTTATAAGCATTGGCTCACTTTGTAGAAGAGGCTGAGCTGAGTGTTTTTAAATACTATTTCAGGTACAAGAGAGGAGTTAAGATGGCGGAGGAGTAGGGGACCCCTTTTTCACAGGTCCCCTGAGTCGAGCTGGATAGGTACCAGACCAACCTAAACGACCACGGAGTCAGCCTGAGACGCAGGAAGATACATCTGGATCTCTACAAATGAACATCTCCAGCGCTGAGTATTGAGGTACGAAGCGGGGAGCCGTGAAACCGGGCACAGATATCGGAAGATAAATGGAAGGGGGAGGGAGCCGCCGCGTTCGGGCGCCGGGAAGTGGCAGCCACCTGCACGGGGCGGGGGGGGGGGGGGGGGAGAGCGGGCGGACTCACAGAGGGCACCCGCGAGAGAGCGGACTGAGACCGGTGAGCCGGGAGCGCGCGCCACCAGGCATCTCGCGGAACCCGGGAATCCCGTGTGCTCACGGGATCCAGACTGAGACCGGAAGCTCCCGGAGCGCATGCGGGGCAGCTGGCAGCTGGCAGGCCACCTGCACGGGGGAGCGGGCGGACTCACGGTCGGCACCCGCGAAACAGCAGACTGAGACCCTGAACCAGGTGCGCACGCCACCAGGCTTCTCACGGAATTCCTGAATCCTGGTGTGCTCACGGGATCCGGACTGAGACCAGGAGCTTCTGGAGGGCGCGCAGGGCGGCTGGCGGTTGGCGGGCCACCTGCACGGGGGAGCGGGCGGACTCGCGGTCGGCACCCGCGAAACAGCAGACTGAGACCCTGAACCGGGTGCGCGCGCCACCAGGCTTCTCACGGAACTCCGGAATCCTGGTGTGCTCACGGGATCCAGACTGAGACCGGGAGATCCGGGAGCGCGCGGGGGCGGCTGGCGGCATTAGAAACACAAAGGACAGAGACGCGCCTGCCCTGGAAGTGAGGGCAGGGACGCCGGGTGTGGGGCGCACAGCCCGGGACGCTACAGGGTTGAGCAGCACCAACAGTAACGGAGTTAAAGTGGCCAGAACATCGGTGGAGAATGGGCCGCAATCCCTCTGTTCTGTGACAATTCAGCCTCTGCTGCTCTGACTCTCAGAAGAGGCACAGCAGACCGCCAGAGAAAGCCGCCAGGGAACAAAAGCCTGGAAATACCGGCTCACAGCGTGCCCACCCCCATCCCCCCTCGCAGGGGACGCGGAAACTCTACCCAAACAGGGTTGCCTGAGTATGGGCCTGGCAAAATACAAACTCTTAACAATAGAGAACAAACGGATGGTTACCAGAGAGGAGGTGGATAGAGGGATGAGTGAAATAGATGAAGCGGATTAAGAGGACACTTTTCTTGATGACCACTGAGTAATATGTAGAATTACTGAATCACTCTCTTGTACACCTGAAACGAATGTAACACTGTATGTTAGCTCTACTGGAATTAAAATAAATTTTTTAAAAAGATTTTTCTTTCAGGAACCTCTTTGAAAAAGCTTTTCCTCTGCAATGTGCATAAGCCCTACTTGGGAGGATTCACTCTACAATAATTATTCACTCTATGCCTCGAATTCAGATTTCACTGAGTTCTTACTGTGGATCCCAGCCCACGGAGCCATGGTCCTTTTCTGTCCAGGCTCAGCACCTATGCATTCAAGATTGGAAGTAGAGACACATGTCACTTCACAGTCCAGAAAGCTATTATTGTTTCTGTTTCAGTGTGAGAGAGTCACAGACTTTGGGACAGGTTTCAGAGCAGGTTTATTATGGATCCTGGATCTCTACTTCAATGTTCATTACCCGGATCCATTTGGCTAATAGGTTGCCTGTGGATGGGCTTGCTTCCAAGCACATACATGGAAGATGCAAAGGTGAGTGGGCTTGGTGCGGGACAGGAAGAAGACCAAAATCAGACAAGGGTCCGACCCCTCCCCTGATCCAGGAACTGCTACAGGAGAGGGTATGGGAGGTAGAATCCATGCGAAACTCCAAGGTCACCAGCTGAACACAGGAGGCATAGGTCAAGGGATCTGGAGATGCAGGGGTTGAAGGCTGCTCTGAGCTACCTCTGGGAGGAAGGGAGGGAAGGAATGGGGAGACACTGCCTGCCCCTGGCCTATGCCAGCTGCCCACCGCTCCGACACGCATCAGTCTACACAGCTGACACACAGCCTGGGCTCAGGATGGGCTGGCTCGGGTCCCTCAATCCTCAGTGGGACAGCTGGCCCCAGGGCTCAGAGACAGGCTGAGGGAGATGAGAGGGAAAGCTGCCCCACCCAGGTCATCCCCTCCTTGAGCAGACAGCCCTTCAGAACTGCTAAAAAAAAAAAAAAAAAAAAACAAAAAAACAAAAAAAACAACCCACTAACGGCGTTGAAAGACATGCCATGGATGAACTAAGGCATAGAGATATGTAAAATAACATTCACTTTTAAGTTCAGAGCTGTCATCTCAGGAAGTGGGGAGAGCTTCCCTGAAGAAGACTGAGGGGAGGGCAGGCCATGCTGAAAAGGGAGACATGGCTCTCCTGATTGGGGACCTGCAGCCCCCTTCCAGGGCAGGACATCATCCTCGCATCACACGAGATCCATGCAAGTGTTCCATCAGGGCCAGATGTTTGTCTCGAGAAGGCTACCCTGGCATCGGACTGCACAGGGCACCAGGGACGAGGGCCAGATGGAGGACGGACAATACCCCGGAGGCCATGGGGCAAGAGCAGAGGCACACGACCTTGAAGATGATGATGAAAAGCAGGAGGTGGCAGCATGGAGCCGGCCCGAAAGTGCCATGGGAGCAGTGCCCACAGCTACACTGACTGGGGGCCTCCTGTGCCAGGTGTGGCTGACTTCAGTGGGCTCCAGACTAGTCCTGACCACAGGTCTAGGAAGTGTGCACCACCCCCGGCCTCCTCTCCCCTTGCAGCTGCTAGGAATCACGGTCACAGACGCTGGTCAGCTTTCGTGGAAACCAAGCAGTGGCTCCCCCGCACGCTGCACCTCTGGTGGTGGTCCAGTGCGACCCTCGTGCCTGGCCAGACACTGATTTCTACCTGTCTCCACACAAACCCACAGACAGGAGGGTGTCCCTGAATTCCACAGCACCTGATGAAACAGATCCACGGAACCCAACACCCAGTGGGTCACTCGGGACCTCACCTATGGTCATGGAGCTCACCATACCCTATTTCCGTCACTTCCCACAGAAAGCCTGGTTCTGATCCCCCACAATACCATACATCCTGGTTGCTGACCTGGGGTCATGCCATGAACCCACATGGCACCTTTCTTTTAGAGAAGCCTATGCCTACACCTCCTAGAAAATATTTCTAATGAAGTACAGCATCAACAAAACAAAAAGGCCACCTATGGAATCGAAGAAGATATCTGCAAATGATATTACAGATAAAGGGCTGGTATCCAAGATCTATAAAGAACTCCTCAAACTCGACACCCAAAAACTGGGCAGAAGACACAAAGAGATACTTGTCCAGAGAAGACATACAAATGGCCAACAGGCACATGAAAAAATGCTCCACATCACTTGCCATCAGGCAAATACAAATCAAAACTACAATGAGATACCACCTTACACCAGTTAGAATGGTTAAAATTAACAAGGCAGGGGGCACCTGGGTGGCACAGCGGTTAAGCGTCTGCCTTCGGCTCAGGGCGTGATCCCGGCATTATGGGATGGAGCCCCACATCAGGCTCCTCCGCTATGAGCCTGCTTCTTCCTCTCCCACTCCCCCTGCTTGGGTTCCCTCTCTCGCTGGCTGTCTCTATCTCTGTGGAATAAATAAATAAAATCTTGAAAAAAAATTAACAAGACAGGAAATTAAAAAAAGAGAGGATGTGGAGAAAGGGGAGCCCTCTTACACTACTCGTGAGAATTCAAGCTGGTACAGCCACTTTTGAAAACAGTATGGAGGTTCCTCAAGACGTTGAACACAGAGCTATCCTACGACCCACCGATTGCACTACTGGGTATTTACCCCATAGACACAGAGTGATGAAAAGAAGGGGCACCTGTATCCCAATGTTCATAGCAGCAATGTCCCTAATAGCCAAACTGTGGAAGGAGCCAAGATGTCCTTCAGCAGATGAATGGACAAAGAAGATGTGGTTCATCTATACGATGGAATATTACTCAGTCATCAGAAAGGATGAATACCCACCATTTGCACCAACGTGGATGGACCAGGAGGGGATTATGCTAAGTGAAATTAAGTCAAGCAGAGAAAGACAATTATCATATGGTTTCACTCCTATGTGGAATGGAAGGAATAGCATGGAGGACATTAGGAGAAGGAAGGGAAAAGTGAAGGTGGGGAATGAGAGGGGGAGATGAACCATGAGAGACTATTGACACTGGGAAACAAACTGAAGGTTGCAGAAAGGGAGGGGTAGGGGAATGGGTTATCCTGGTGATGGGTATTAAGGAGGGCACGTGTCATAATGAGCACTAGGTGTTATATGCAAACAATGAATCATGGAACACTACATCAAAAACAAATGAAGTACTCTAGGGTGACTAACATAATTTTAAAAAAAGAGAAAGATATGAAATCCATACAGGAAAACTGTCACTATTTGCAAATGACATGAAATCCCAAAAGATTCCACAAAAAAAGAAACCTGTTAGAATAAACAAATTCAAGAAAGCTGCAGGATATAAAGTCAATATACAGAGACCTGTTGTCTTTATTTTTTTTTCAGATTGTATTTATTTATTTGACAGGAAGAGAAGAAGCACGAGCCGGGGGAGTGTCAGAAAGACGGAGAAGCAGACCCTCGCTAAGCGGGGAGCCCAACACGGGGCTCGATCCCAGAACTCTGGGATCATGACCTGAGCTGAAGGCAGACGCTTCACCTATGGAGCCACCCAGATGACCCAACTTCTTGCATTTCTGTATACTGATGACACACTTTCGCAAAGAGAAATTAAAAAAGCAATGCCATTTACAATTGCATCAAGAAAAAAGATCTAGGAATAAAAGTAACCAAGAATGAGAAAGACATAGTACACTCAACACATGGCAGAAAAGAAATGAAAAACATGTGTGTCGAGGGGGGCAGAATGTATGGGTCAAAGATTTGGAAGGCAACACAAACAAATGGAAGCATCCGCCATGCTCCTTAACTGGAAGAGTTAATTATGTGAACATGTCCATCGTACCCAAAGCAATCGACAGAGGTGATGAAATCCCTATCTGAATTCCAGTGGCATTATTCGAGGAAATAGAAAACAGTCCTCAAACTTGTATGGAATCACAAAAGACCCCAAATACCCAAAGCAACCTGGAGAAAGAAAGGTGCAGTCAACACACTCCTGGATTTCAAGCTAGATTACAAAGCTGTTGTCATCAAAACAGGATGGTACTGGCATAAACACAGACACCAGGTCAGTGGAACAGACCAGAAAGCTCAGAAACTTACCCACACGTAGATGATCCTAACTTACGACACAGCAGCAGAAGATATGCCATGAGGGAAGGACTGTCTCTTCAGTGAGCGGTAACAGGCAAACTGGACACTAAATGCAGAAGAATATAACTGGGTCACTTTCTTACACCACACACAAAATTTTTAACGGATGAATGATTTGAACATAAGACCTGAATCCGTAAACCTCCAAGAAGACACGGGTACTAAGTCTCTCGACATTGCTTTTGGCAAAGAGTCTTCAGATCGGACACCAAATGCAAAGGCAACAAAAGCAAAAATAAACAAGTGGAACAACATCAAACTGAAATCTTCCACACGGCAAAAGAAACCATCAAAAACTTAAAAGGCCACTGACCCAATAAGAAAAAAATATCTGCGAATCATATGTGTGAGAAGAGGCTAATATCCAAAATGCACACAACACTCATCCAAATCAAAACAAACAAACAAAAAAACTGTATAAAAAATGGGGTGAATATGTGAATAGATACTGTCCAAAGATGGCACACAGGTGCCAACAGACAGAAAAAGTTGTTCGACATCACTAATCATCGTCAGGGAAACATCAGTCAAACCCACAATCGGCTATCCCCTCACAACTGTTGGAACAGCAATTGTCCCAGAGACAGACACCAGGTGGGGTCAAGGGTGTGCAGACGAGGAGACACTGTGCGCTGTTGGTGGGAATGGGAAATTGGTGCGGCCACTGTGACAAACGGTATGGAGGTTCCTGAAAAAATAAATACAACTACCACATGACCCAGTAATGGCTCTACTGAGTATTGATTTGGAGAACACAAAAATACTGCCTCAAAAAGACAGATGCACTCCCACGTTCACTGCAGCATTATTCACAATAACCAGACATGGAAACACAGACCTTGGGGGCCTTAGGCCAAGTAACTCAGACACAGAAAGACAAATACCAGATGCTCTCACGTACATTCCACGTGGAATAAACAAATACTGAACGCATAGATACCGAGAGCAGATTGGTAGGTGCCAGATTCGGGGATGGGGTGGTAGAAACGGGTGAAGGTGGTCCAAGTCTCAATGTTTGAGTGAGAAAATCCGACAGTCATGAAATGTTCTGTCCAGCATGGAGACTAAAACTAACCCCGCAGCATGGGGTATAGGTTTCCCTGCTCTTTGAAAGTACAGGGCTTCTGAGAAACCTTGCACAGCAGAAATGGTGTAAAGAAGGAATGACCACTCATTTACACGGAAAAATTAGACAGTGTGCTCAGACTCCAAGATTCCTTCTCTTTGGCTTTTCTTAGGCCTCAGGACACAAGTTTCTAACGGAGGCCCAGCATAAATGAAGATAAAGCACAGCAGAGGCTCACAGACACAATTCAAAGTGCTGGTGGCTGGATGCGGAGAGCGGTTCCCAGCGGAAGGAGCTGGTTGGGGTGCACGCCGCCTCTGTCGTGCTTCTCCCCAAAACAGATGCTGAACGCGATTCTCACTGTTCACCTTTTTTCATAAGAGGGAAATCCTCTTTAGGTCTCTTCCTCTCACTGAAGCTGGGTAATAACGTAGTTCTTTCAAGAAAGCCAAGTGTCTTACTGTGAACGTTTAAAAGCTGGGGGATACTTGTACTTGAGCATTGCTGAGGGAGGAGATGTGAAAGGTTCTCCCAGACACAAACCTCAGCAGATCCACCGGGAAAGGCACCTTCCTCAGCATGCGGAACACGGACTACCTCCTACCCCCAGAAACCCTCTCCTTCCCCTCGATCAGGACAACCCAGGACAGCTGGGAGTTACCCCAATTCCTCCGTTCTCCTGCTCCTAATATCTAACTCATCAGCAAATCCTGTGAGCTCCATCTTCAAAATGGACCCAGAATAGGTCTAACCACTCCATCCAAGGCCACCTGTCTGGTCCACAGTGCCTGAGTTCCTGGAAAAGCTTCGTCATTGACCTGCCTTGCCATCTCCAACCCTCTGTCATCTGTTCTCAACACTGTAGCCACGATGGCCTAGTGAAACAGGGTCTCATGGGGTTATAGCCCTGGAATGGCTTTCTGTCACCCTCTGTCACCTCTCTGAGGTCATGTCCTAAGCTGTCCCCTGTGGCCACAGGGCCTTCTTGCTGCTCCTGGACATATCTGGAATTCTCCTGCCCCAGAGCCTTTGCACATGCTTTCCCTTCTGTTTAGAATGCTCTTGATGTGTTCTCACTCGCCTTCTGAGAAGTCTGAATTGGAGTGACAGGGACAGAAGGTGAGGCTGTGTGTGTTGGGTGAGGCTGGTGGCCCAGAAAAAGGTTTTCTGCCAGCTCTCCACCTGTGCCTCACTTGTCCTCAGCCAGGAACTTGCACACAGCCCTCACCTGTCACAACTCTCACACAGGAGACCCACAGCCACCCCTGGAGCCCACCCTGCCCACACCCTGCTGCAGAATGCATTCAGCTCTCCTCTGGGACCCCTGTCAGCTTTACCCAGACCTGGAACTCCCCCGTCTCCTGCAAAGCTCCCGGATTCCCCCTCTTCTTGCAAAATCACACTGGCGCAAGGCTTTCATGAGAAAGCTATAATGCTAACTAATGAAAGGTTCACACCTACTTTCCCCTTCTGTTGCCTTTCTCTCCTTCTGTCCTACCTGTGCAAACTGTAACATATCAGTGGAACATGAACATGCTCTGAGATCTGAATCTTTCATTGCAGCTTTCTGAGGACTCCTTATGTGATAAGAAACTAGTGTATCTTGCAACAGGGTGTTTTACAACTATCATCTATAGAACAGGACAGCCCAAATCACTACAATTTTACCTCACTCTTCATGAAGCAGAACACTTTTTCCTTTCTTCTTTTACTTAAATTCCAGTTAGTTCACATGCCGTGGAATATTCGCTTCAGGGGTAGGATTTAGTGATTCCTCACCTGCATACAGTACCCAGTGCTCATCACAAGCGCCCTCCTTAATACCCCTCGCCCATTTAACTCTTCCCCCCACGCCCCTGTCCTGCAGCAACACTCAGTTTGTTCTCCAAGGTTGAGTCTATTTCCTTCTTTGCCTCTCTCATCACCCCTCAACTCTGTTCATCTGTTTTCTTTCTGAAATTCCACAAGCGTGAGAGCATAGGATATTTGTCTTTCCTCACTGATTTTGCTTAGCTTAATACACTCTAGATCCATCCACATCCTTGCAAATGGTAAGATTTCATTCTTTTTGAAGCTGGGTCATATTCCCATATATATATATACATATATACATATATATATACGTATCCCACATCTGCTTTATCCATTCATCAGTGCATGGACTTTGGGATTCTCTCCATAGTTTGGCTACTGTGGACATTGTTGCTATAAACATCATGGTGCATGTACCCCCTTCGAATGTGCATTTTTGTATCTTTTGGGTAAGCACCTAGGAGAGCAGTTGCTGGATCATGTGGTTGTTCAATGTTTAACTTTTTGAGGACCCCCCACACTGTTTCCCAGACTGTCTGCACCACTCTGCATTCCCACCAACAGGATGGGAGGGTTCCCCTTTAAGCAGAACATTATCTGCTGGCAATTTCATAAGAGGAAACAAAACCTCTGTGAGATGCACCCAGGGTCAGGCAAGCAGTTGCAGAATTCACCCCAAGGCTCCTGACGCCAAGCCCCTCGAAGCCACCAGCATGCCACTCTCCAGAAGAATTCCCAGACTCTCCTTCTGACTCCACCACCAAAGAAACTACAGACAGAATATGGCACCTCAAAATATCGAGATAATAGTAAAACTAGAAAGTCAAGCTCAACTTTTAAACAGGAACAGGCCCATTTGGATAATTTTGAATTTTCCCTCCACCCTAATTTTAACTCTTCTGATGAATAAACTAATCAATGATGAAACATCACCTTTGTCAAATGACATCATCCAAGTCTGTATCAGATGAAAAAAAAGCCATCTAACTCTAGATGCTGGCCACTCAACCATATCTTGGGCCCAATTGAATAAACATTGTTAGATGAAGGAACAAATTAGATGTTACAAACAGGCACAGAGTGAATCTCACCTTCCCTTTCTAATAAAAGAGGGTTCCTAGGAAACCGATAGTCAAAATACATTTGTAAGCAATAAATGGACAGAGAAATTGTGATCCCCTGCAAAGTTCTACCTGCAGGGAAACTAAGTAATTCTTGCACCAAACCCAGAATGCTGACAGCTACTTCAATTTTACTTTGTGGCTCAACTAGAGAAAAGAGAAAAGCCCAGGAGGTTTTGGGATAATGAGAGGTGTTACCTCCAGTCCTGACGTAGATAGGACATTATGCCAAAATAGCTGTGTTTTCTCTGAACACTGGCGTCCTGTGACAAGCTGCCTCCCTGACTCAGATGCTGACGTCCAAAACCTCGGGTCTCATGGAGCCAGAGCAGAGAAGTGCTGTCAGCTGGGGAGAAGAAGGCACCTCTGACCTAAAGCCTGCACACCTGCTTCGGTTTCTGGACGAAGGGGCAACACATACTTGTTGTTTAGCAGTAATTATCTTCATTCTCAATAGACCAATGACCTTGCCTTTTCTGGAAAGCAGACTTACTCTTCTAAAGAAACCCTCAATTCGTCTATTCCCAATGCAACTAGAGTGGGGTCTGGTTTTTCCTGCATGATTCTAACAGCCAATTACCACTAACTCGGGGGCACACGGGGCATAATGCTGAAGTTGGGGGACGGCTCTGGGGCTTGCTACTGCCACACCTGTGCCTGGGGGACCAGGGCACACCCTGCTGAACTCGGGGTACTGCTCAAGATGCATCACCTGCACTGTGTCAGAGAACCGGGGGACACCCCACTGAAGGTGGGGATTCTGTGAGGTCCTTACCCGCACTCTTCCCGGGGAACAGGGGAAACCCTGAAATTCTGCAACCCATCCCACAAAAGCTCAGGTGAGTGGGCGCCCTGGAGTTCACGGGTATGGGGAATAAGGCCAGTTGAGGACATGGGGCGGAAGAGACTTTAAAGGGAAAAAGAAAACTCACCTGAGTCCCCACAATGAACCCTCTCCACGTGCCCTTCCAGAACCCTGCCTCCCACCTGGGGTGCACCCTACCCCCCCCCCGACCCCCACCCCGGGGCATGCTGCTCACTCACCAGCCCGGACCTCCGCAGGGCAACTCTCTCTCTCCCAGTGCCCCTTCTTCTGCCCCAGGTCTGCAACCCGCTGCAACTTTGGGACCGCCCACAGAGACGTAGCTCCACCCCCAAGCGGTGATTGGTCGGGGAGGGTGGTGCCCTAGCCCCTTGGATGCCGGGCAACCCGCCCTCAAGCCCCTGGAACCCTGAAAGTGCAGGGGGTCCAAGAGGCACCTCCTCTACTCAACACCCAGCACAGGCATGGGTGGGGTCGTGGGCCGGGCTCCCCCCACACACCTGGCCCCTTCCAGGGACCCCTCTAGCTGCAGACCACCCTCAGCGTCCTGCCCCTTCCCTTTCTGCACCAGCCCTCCCTGCTGGGGTGTGCCTGGTTCTGGGCAAGGTCAGTGGCTCTCAGACCCTCCAAGGCTTGGGCTTTAGGACATGCAATGATTTCATGCATTTTCAGTATGTACATGTCAGTATGACTTTAACCTTATGGGAGCCAAAGAGGTTCTTTATTTTTTCGTATCTTCATGTTGGCATTTTTGGTTATTGTTTTCTTCTCGAAACAGATGTACAACATGTGCTTGGGGCAGAAATAGGGCCCATGCTTTGAGGTTTTGCCCAGTCATTTTGAGCCGGGTAAAATGTTAAAGGATAGCTTCCCTGGGAGCCCAGGATCAGGGCCCACAGATGATATAAGATAAACATTACTTTTATCATTATAATTACTCCTAAATGGAGGAATTTGAGACAAAAGCACCTTTCACAAGAGTACCAAGAAATCAAAATGATGCCCACAGAAGGCTACCTGCTCCATGGTCAGCACAGGTAACAGAAGTGTTCACAGTCTCTGGACTCCTGCCCTTCTCCTGCCCAAATCTCTGAAGCACACAGACCACTTAAAATCAGAATTGTAGAACTGCTAGACACCTTAGAGATGTCTGGCACCATTCCCTCGGACTGCAGTATAAAACACAGTAGCTCGTTGTCACAAACTAATTTCAACATGAAGTGCCCCCTGGATGCACTAAGTTCTTTCTCTGCAAATGTTGACTAATGTAAGTCACAGTCATACCAGTTAAACACTACGATGGCTGGGAAGTCATCGTCGGTAAGGGAATATTTTAGCCATGTTTATAAGCATTGGCTCACTTTGTAGAAGAGGCTGAGCTGAGTGTTTTTAAATACTATTTCAGGTACAAGAGAGGAGTTAAGATGGCGGAGGAGTAGGGGACCCCTTTTTCACAGGTCCCCTGAGTCGAGCTGGATAGGTACCAGACCAACCTAAACGACCACGGAGTCAGCCTGAGACGCAGGAAGATACATCTGGATCTCTACAAATGAACATCTCCAGCGCTGAGTATTGAGGTACGAAGCGGGGAGCCGTGAAACCGGGCACAGATATCGGAAGATAAATGGAAGGGGGAGGGAGCCGCCGCGTTCGGGCGCCGGGAAGTGGCAGCCACCTGCACGGGGCGGGGGGGGGGGGGGGAGAGCGGGCGGACTCACAGAGGGCACCCGCGAGAGAGCGGACTGAGACCGGTGAGCCGGGAGCGCGCGCCACCAGGCATCTCGCGGAACCCGGGAATCCCGTGTGCTCACGGGATCCAGACTGAGACCGGAAGCTCCCGGAGCGCATGCGGGGCAGCTGGCAGCTGGCAGGCCACCTGCACGGGGGAGCGGGCGGACTCACGGTCGGCACCCGCGAAACAGCAGACTGAGACCCTGAACCAGGTGCGCACGCCACCAGGCTTCTCACGGAATTCCTGAATCCTGGTGTGCTCACGGGATCCGGACTGAGACCAGGAGCTTCTGGAGGGCGCGCAGGGCGGCTGGCGGTTGGCGGGCCACCTGCACGGGGGAGCGGGCGGACTCGCGGTCGGCACCCGCGAAACAGCAGACTGAGACCCTGAACCGGGTGCGCGCGCCACCAGGCTTCTCACGGAACTCCGGAATCCTGGTGTGCTCACGGGATCCAGACTGAGACCGGGAGATCCGGGAGCGCGCGGGGGCGGCTGGCGGCATTAGAAACACAAAGGACAGAGACGCGCCTGCCCTGGAAGTGAGGGCAGGGACGCCGGGTGTGGGGCGCACAGCCCGGGACGCTACAGGGTTGAGCAGCACCAACAGTAACGGAGTTAAAGTGGCCAGAACATCGGTGGAGAATGGGCCGCAATCCCTCTGTTCTGTGACAATTCAGCCTCTGCTGCTCTGACTCTCAGAAGAGGCACAGCAGACCGCCAGAGAAAGCCGCCAGGGAACAAAAGCCTGGAAATACCGGCTCACAGCGTGCCCACCCCCATCCCCCCTCGCAGGGGACGCGGAAACTCTACCCAAACAGGGTTGCCTGAGTATGGGCCTGGCAAAATACAAACTCTTAACAATAGAGAACAAACGGATGGTTACCAGAGAGGAGGTGGATAGAGGGATGAGTGAAATAGATGAAGCGGATTAAGAGGACACTTTTCTTGATGACCACTGAGTAATATGTAGAATTACTGAATCACTCTCTTGTACACCTGAAACGAATGTAACACTGTATGTTAGCTCTACTGGAATTAAAATAAATTTTTTAAAAAGATTTTTCTTTCAGGAACCTCTTTGAAAAAGCTTTTCCTCTGCAATGTGCATAAGCCCTACTTGGGAGGATTCACTCTACAATAATTATTCACTCTATGCCTCGAATTCAGATTTCACTGAGTTCTTACTGTGGATCCCAGCCCACGGGAGCCATGGTCCTTTTCTGTCCAGGCTCAGCACCTATGCATTCAAGATTGGAAGTAGAGACACATGTCACTTCACAGTCCAGAAAGCTATTATTGTTTCTGTTTCAGTGTGAGAGAGTCACAGACTTTGGGACAGGTTTCAGAGCAGGTTTATTATGGATCCTGGATCTCTACTTCAATGTTCATTACCCGGATCCATTTGGCTAATAGGTTGCCTGTGGATGGGCTTGCTTCCAAGCACATACATGGAAGATGCAAAGGTGAGTGGGCTTGGTGCGGGACAGGAAGAAGACCAAAATCAGACAAGGGTCCGACCCCTCCCCTGATCCAGGAACTGCTACAGGAGAGGGTATGGGAGGTAGAATCCATGCGAAACTCCAAGGTCACCAGCTGAACACAGGAGGCATAGGTCAAGGGATCTGGAGATGCAGGGGTTGAAGGCTGCTCTGAGCTACCTCTGGGAGGAAGGGAGGGAAGGAATGGGGAGACACTGCCTGCCCCTGGCCTATGCCAGCTGCCCACCGCTCCGACACGCATCAGTCTACACAGCTGACACACAGCCTGGGCTCAGGATGGGCTGGCTCGGGTCCCTCAATCCTCAGTGGGACAGCTGGCCCCAGGGCTCAGAGACAGGCTGAGGGAGATGAGAGGGAAAGCTGCCCCACCCAGGTCATCCCCTCCTTGAGCAGACAGCCCTTCAGAACTGCTAAAAAAAAAAAAAAAAAAAAACAAAAAAACAAAAAAAACAACCCACTAACGGCGTTGAAAGACATGCCATGGATGAACTAAGGCATAGAGATATGTAAAATAACATTCACTTTTAAGTTCAGAGCTGTCATCTCAGGAAGTGGGGAGAGCTTCCCTGAAGAAGACTGAGGGGAGGGCAGGCCATGCTGAAAAGGGAGACATGGCTCTCCTGATTGGGGACCTGCAGCCCCCTTCCAGGGCAGGACATCATCCTCGCATCACACGAGATCCATGCAAGTGTTCCATCAGGGCCAGATGTTTGTCTCGAGAAGGCTACCCTGGCATCGGACTGCACAGGGCACCAGGGACGAGGGCCAGATGGAGGACGGACAATACCCCGGAGGCCATGGGGCAAGAGCAGAGGCACACGACCTTGAAGATGATGATGAAAAGCAGGAGGTGGCAGCATGGAGCCGGCCCGAAAGTGCCATGGGAGCAGTGCCCACAGCTACACTGACTGGGGGCCTCCTGTGCCAGGTGTGGCTGACTTCAGTGGGCTCCAGACTAGTCCTGACCACAGGTCTAGGAAGTGTGCACCACCCCCGGCCTCCTCTCCCCTTGCAGCTGCTAGGAATCACGGTCACAGACGCTGGTCAGCTTTCGTGGAAACCAAGCAGTGGCTCCCCCGCACGCTGCACCTCTGGTGGTGGTCCAGTGCGACCCTCGTGCCTGGCCAGACACTGATTTCTACCTGTCTCCACACAAACCCACAGACAGGAGGGTGTCCCTGAATTCCACAGCACCTGATGAAACAGATCCACGGAACCCAACACCCAGTGGGTCACTCGGGACCTCACCTATGGTCATGGAGCTCACCATACCCTATTTCCGTCACTTCCCACAGAAAGCCTGGTTCTGATCCCCCACAATACCATACATCCTGGTTGCTGACCTGGGGTCATGCCATGAACCCACATGGCACCTTTCTTTTAGAGAAGCCTATGCCTACACCTCCTAGAAAATATTTCTAATGAAGTACAGCATCAACAAAACAAAAAGGCCACCTATGGAATCGAAGAAGATATCTGCAAATGATATTACAGATAAAGGGCTGGTATCCAAGATCTATAAAGAACTCCTCAAACTCGACACCCAAAAACTGGGCAGAAGACACAAAGAGATACTTGTCCAGAGAAGACATACAAATGGCCAACAGGCACATGAAAAAATGCTCCACATCACTTGCCATCAGGCAAATACAAATCAAAACTACAATGAGATACCACCTTACACCAGTTAGAATGGTTAAAATTAACAAGGCAGGGGGCACCTGGGTGGCACAGCGGTTAAGCGTCTGCCTTCGGCTCAGGGCGTGATCCCGGCATTATGGGATGGAGCCCCACATCAGGCTCCTCCGCTATGAGCCTGCTTCTTCCTCTCCCACTCCCCCTGCTTGGGTTCCCTCTCTCGCTGGCTGTCTCTATCTCTGTGGAATAAATAAATAAAATCTTGAAAAAAAATTAACAAGACAGGAAATTAAAAAAAGAGAGGATGTGGAGAAAGGGGAGCCCTCTTACACTACTCGTGAGAATTCAAGCTGGTACAGCCACTTTTGAAAACAGTATGGAGGTTCCTCAAGACGTTGAACACAGAGCTATCCTACGACCCACCGATTGCACTACTGGGTATTTACCCCATAGACACAGAGTGATGAAAAGAAGGGGCACCTGTATCCCAATGTTCATAGCAGCAATGTCCCTAATAGCCAAACTGTGGAAGGAGCCAAGATGTCCTTCAGCAGATGAATGGACAAAGAAGATGTGGTTCATCTATACGATGGAATATTACTCAGTCATCAGAAAGGATGAATACCCACCATTTGCACCAACGTGGATGGACCAGGAGGGGATTATGCTAAGTGAAATTAAGTCAAGCAGAGAAAGACAATTATCATATGGTTTCACTCCTATGTGGAATGGAAGGAATAGCATGGAGGACATTAGGAGAAGGAAGGGAAAAGTGAAGGTGGGGAATGAGAGGGGGAGATGAACCATGAGAGACTATTGACACTGGGAAACAAACTGAAGGTTGCAGAAAGGGAGGGGTAGGGGAATGGGTTATCCTGGTGATGGGTATTAAGGAGGGCACGTGTCATAATGAGCACTAGGTGTTATATGCAAACAATGAATCATGGAACACTACATCAAAAACAAATGAAGTACTCTAGGGTGACTAACATAATTTTAAAAAAAGAGAAAGATATGAAATCCATACAGGAAAACTGTCACTATTTGCAAATGACATGAAATCCCAAAAGATTCCACAAAAAAAGAAACCTGTTAGAATAAACAAATTCAAGAAAGCTGCAGGATATAAAGTCAATATACAGAGACCTGTTGTCTTTATTTTTTTTTCAGATTGTATTTATTTATTTGACAGGAAGAGAAGAAGCACGAGCCGGGGGAGTGTCAGAAAGACGGAGAAGCAGACCCTCGCTAAGCGGGGAGCCCAACACGGGGCTCGATCCCAGAACTCTGGGATCATGACCTGAGCTGAAGGCAGACGCTTCACCTATGGAGCCACCCAGATGACCCAACTTCTTGCATTTCTGTATACTGATGACACACTTTCGCAAAGAGAAATTAAAAAAGCAATGCCATTTACAATTGCATCAAGAAAAAAGATCTAGGAATAAAAGTAACCAAGAATGAGAAAGACATAGTACACTCAACACATGGCAGAAAAGAAATGAAAAACATGTGTGTCGAGGGGGGCAGAATGTATGGGTCAAAGATTTGGAAGGCAACACAAACAAATGGAAGCATCCGCCATGCTCCTTAACTGGAAGAGTTAATTATGTGAACATGTCCATCGTACCCAAAGCAATCGACAGAGGTGATGAAATCCCTATCTGAATTCCAGTGGCATTATTCGAGGAAATAGAAAACAGTCCTCAAACTTGTATGGAATCACAAAAGACCCCAAATACCCAAAGCAACCTGGAGAAAGAAAGGTGCAGTCAACACACTCCTGGATTTCAAGCTAGATTACAAAGCTGTTGTCATCAAAACAGGATGGTACTGGCATAAACACAGACACCAGGTCAGTGGAACAGACCAGAAAGCTCAGAAACTTACCCACACGTAGATGATCCTAACTTACGACACAGCAGCAGAAGATATGCCATGAGGGAAGGACTGTCTCTTCAGTGAGCGGTAACAGGCAAACTGGACACTAAATGCAGAAGAATATAACTGGGTCACTTTCTTACACCACACACAAAATTTTTAACGGATGAATGATTTGAACATAAGACCTGAATCCGTAAACCTCCAAGAAGACACGGGTACTAAGTCTCTCGACATTGCTTTTGGCAAAGAGTCTTCAGATCGGACACCAAATGCAAAGGCAACAAAAGCAAAAATAAACAAGTGGAACAACATCAAACTGAAATCTTCCACACGGCAAAAGAAACCATCAAAAACTTAAAAGGCCACTGACCCAATAAGAAAAAAATATCTGCGAATCATATGTGTGAGAAGAGGCTAATATCCAAAATGCACACAACACTCATCCAAATCAAAACAAACAAACAAAAAAACTGTATAAAAAATGGGGTGAATATGTGAATAGATACTGTCCAAAGATGGCACACAGGTGCCAACAGACAGAAAAAGTTGTTCGACATCACTAATCATCGTCAGGGAAACATCAGTCAAACCCACAATCGGCTATCCCCTCACAACTGTTGGAACAGCAATTGTCCCAGAGACAGACACCAGGTGGGGTCAAGGGTGTGCAGACGAGGAGACACTGTGCGCTGTTGGTGGGAATGGGAAATTGGTGCGGCCACTGTGACAAACGGTATGGAGGTTCCTGAAAAAATAAATACAACTACCACATGACCCAGTAATGGCTCTACTGAGTATTGATTTGGAGAACACAAAAATACTGCCTCAAAAAGACAGATGCACTCCCACGTTCACTGCAGCATTATTCACAATAACCAGACATGGAAACACAGACCTTGGGGGCCTTAGGCCAAGTAACTCAGACACAGAAAGACAAATACCAGATGCTCTCACGTACATTCCACGTGGAATAAACAAATACTGAACGCATAGATACCGAGAGCAGATTGGTAGGTGCCAGATTCGGGGATGGGGTGGTAGAAACGGGTGAAGGTGGTCCAAGTCTCAATGTTTGAGTGAGAAAATCCGACAGTCATGAAATGTTCTGTCCAGCATGGAGACTAAAACTAACCCCGCAGCATGGGGTATAGGTTTCCCTGCTCTTTGAAAGTACAGGGCTTCTGAGAAACCTTGCACAGCAGAAATGGTGTAAAGAAGGAATGACCACTCATTTACACGGAAAAATTAGACAGTGTGCTCAGACTCCAAGATTCCTTCTCTTTGGCTTTTCTTAGGCCTCAGGACACAAGTTTCTAACGGAGGCCCAGCATAAATGAAGATAAAGCACAGCAGAGGCTCACAGACACAATTCAAAGTGCTGGTGGCTGGATGCGGAGAGCGGTTCCCAGCGGAAGGAGCTGGTTGGGGTGCACGCCGCCTCTGTCGTGCTTCTCCCCAAAACAGATGCTGAACGCGATTCTCACTGTTCACCTTTTTTCATAAGAGGGAAATCCTCTTTAGGTCTCTTCCTCTCACTGAAGCTGGGTAATAACGTAGTTCTTTCAAGAAAGCCAAGTGTCTTACTGTGAACGTTTAAAAGCTGGGGGATACTTGTACTTGAGCATTGCTGAGGGAGGAGATGTGAAAGGTTCTCCCAGACACAAACCTCAGCAGATCCACCGGGAAAGGCACCTTCCTCAGCATGCGGAACACGGACTACCTCCTACCCCCAGAAACCCTCTCCTTCCCCTCGATCAGGACAACCCAGGACAGCTGGGAGTTACCCCAATTCCTCCGTTCTCCTGCTCCTAATATCTAACTCATCAGCAAATCCTGTGAGCTCCATCTTCAAAATGGACCCAGAATAGGTCTAACCACTCCATCCAAGGCCACCTGTCTGGTCCACAGTGCCTGAGTTCCTGGAAAAGCTTCGTCATTGACCTGCCTTGCCATCTCCAACCCTCTGTCATCTGTTCTCAACACTGTAGCCACGATGGCCTAGTGAAACAGGGTCTCATGGGGTTATAGCCCTGGAATGGCTTTCTGTCACCCTCTGTCACCTCTCTGAGGTCATGTCCTAAGCTGTCCCCTGTGGCCACAGGGCCTTCTTGCTGCTCCTGGACATATCTGGAATTCTCCTGCCCCAGAGCCTTTGCACATGCTTTCCCTTCTGTTTAGAATGCTCTTGATGTGTTCTCACTCGCCTTCTGAGAAGTCTGAATTGGAGTGACAGGGACAGAAGGTGAGGCTGTGTGTGTTGGGTGAGGCTGGTGGCCCAGAAAAAGGTTTTCTGCCAGCTCTCCACCTGTGCCTCACTTGTCCTCAGCCAGGAACTTGCACACAGCCCTCACCTGTCACAACTCTCACACAGGAGACCCACAGCCACCCCTGGAGCCCACCCTGCCCACACCCTGCTGCAGAATGCATTCAGCTCTCCTCTGGGACCCCTGTCAGCTTTACCCAGACCTGGAACTCCCCCGTCTCCTGCAAAGCTCCCGGATTCCCCCTCTTCTTGCAAAATCACACTGGCGCAAGGCTTTCATGAGAAAGCTATAATGCTAACTAATGAAAGGTTCACACCTACTTTCCCCTTCTGTTGCCTTTCTCTCCTTCTGTCCTACCTGTGCAAACTGTAACATATCAGTGGAACATGAACATGCTCTGAGATCTGAATCTTTCATTGCAGCTTTCTGAGGACTCCTTATGTGATAAGAAACTAGTGTATCTTGCAACAGGGTGTTTTACAACTATCATCTATAGAACAGGACAGCCCAAATCACTACAATTTTACCTCACTCTTCATGAAGCAGAACACTTTTTCCTTTCTTCTTTTACTTAAATTCCAGTTAGTTCACATGCCGTGGAATATTCGCTTCAGGGGTAGGATTTAGTGATTCCTCACCTGCATACAGTACCCAGTGCTCATCACAAGCGCCCTCCTTAATACCCCTCGCCCATTTAACTCTTCCCCCCACGCCCCTGTCCTGCAGCAACACTCAGTTTGTTCTCCAAGGTTGAGTCTATTTCCTTCTTTGCCTCTCTCATCACCCCTCAACTCTGTTCATCTGTTTTCTTTCTGAAATTCCACAAGCGTGAGAGCATAGGATATTTGTCTTTCCTCACTGATTTTGCTTAGCTTAATACACTCTAGATCCATCCACATCCTTGCAAATGGTAAGATTTCATTCTTTTTGAAGCTGGGTCATATTCCCATATATATATATACATATATACATATATATATACGTATCCCACATCTGCTTTATCCATTCATCAGTGCATGGACTTTGGGATTCTCTCCATAGTTTGGCTACTGTGGACATTGTTGCTATAAACATCATGGTGCATGTACCCCCTTCGAATGTGCATTTTTGTATCTTTTGGGTAAGCACCTAGGAGAGCAGTTGCTGGATCATGTGGTTGTTCAATGTTTAACTTTTTGAGGACCCCCCACACTGTTTCCCAGACTGTCTGCACCACTCTGCATTCCCACCAACAGGATGGGAGGGTTCCCCTTTAAGCAGAACATTATCTGCTGGCAATTTCATAAGAGGAAACAAAACCTCTGTGAGATGCACCCAGGGTCAGGCAAGCAGTTGCAGAATTCACCCCAAGGCTCCTGACGCCAAGCCCCTCGAAGCCACCAGCATGCCACTCTCCAGAAGAATTCCCAGACTCTCCTTCTGACTCCACCACCAAAGAAACTACAGACAGAATATGGCACCTCAAAATATCGAGATAATAGTAAAACTAGAAAGTCAAGCTCAACTTTTAAACAGGAACAGGCCCATTTGGATAATTTTGAATTTTCCCTCCACCCTAATTTTAACTCTTCTGATGAATAAACTAATCAATGATGAAACATCACCTTTGTCAAATGACATCATCCAAGTCTGTATCAGATGAAAAAAAAGCCATCTAACTCTAGATGCTGGCCACTCAACCATATCTTGGGCCCAATTGAATAAACATTGTTAGATGAAGGAACAAATTAGATGTTACAAACAGGCACAGAGTGAATCTCACCTTCCCTTTCTAATAAAAGAGGGTTCCTAGGAAACCGATAGTCAAAATACATTTGTAAGCAATAAATGGACAGAGAAATTGTGATCCCCTGCAAAGTTCTACCTGCAGGGAAACTAAGTAATTCTTGCACCAAACCCAGAATGCTGACAGCTACTTCAATTTTACTTTGTGGCTCAACTAGAGAAAAGAGAAAAGCCCAGGAGGTTTTGGGATAATGAGAGGTGTTACCTCCAGTCCTGACGTAGATAGGACATTATGCCAAAATAGCTGTGTTTTCTCTGAACACTGGCGTCCTGTGACAAGCTGCCTCCCTGACTCAGATGCTGACGTCCAAAACCTCGGGTCTCATGGAGCCAGAGCAGAGAAGTGCTGTCAGCTGGGGAGAAGAAGGCACCTCTGACCTAAAGCCTGCACACCTGCTTCGGTTTCTGGACGAAGGGGCAACACATACTTGTTGTTTAGCAGTAATTATCTTCATTCTCAATAGACCAATGACCTTGCCTTTTCTGGAAAGCAGACTTACTCTTCTAAAGAAACCCTCAATTCGTCTATTCCCAATGCAACTAGAGTGGGGTCTGGTTTTTCCTGCATGATTCTAACAGCCAATTACCACTAACTCGGGGGCACACGGGGCATAATGCTGAAGTTGGGGGACGGCTCTGGGGCTTGCTACTGCCACACCTGTGCCTGGGGGACCAGGGCACACCCTGCTGAACTCGGGGTACTGCTCAAGATGCATCACCTGCACTGTGTCAGAGAACCGGGGGACACCCCACTGAAGGTGGGGATTCTGTGAGGTCCTTACCCGCACTCTTCCCGGGGAACAGGGGAAACCCTGAAATTCTGCAACCCATCCCACAAAAGCTCAGGTGAGTGGGCGCCCTGGAGTTCACGGGTATGGGGAATAAGGCCAGTTGAGGACATGGGGCGGAAGAGACTTTAAAGGGAAAAAGAAAACTCACCTGAGTCCCCACAATGAACCCTCTCCACGTGCCCTTCCAGAACCCTGCCTCCCACCTGGGGTGCACCCTACCCCCCCCCCGACCCCCACCCCGGGGCATGCTGCTCACTCACCAGCCCGGACCTCCGCAGGGCAACTCTCTCTCTCCCAGTGCCCCTTCTTCTGCCCCAGGTCTGCAACCCGCTGCAACTTTGGGACCGCCCACAGAGACGTAGCTCCACCCCCAAGCGGTGATTGGTCGGGGAGGGTGGTGCCCTAGCCCCTTGGATGCCGGGCAACCCGCCCTCAAGCCCCTGGAACCCTGAAAGTGCAGGGGGTCCAAGAGGCACCTCCTCTACTCAACACCCAGCACAGGCATGGGTGGGGTCGTGGGCCGGGCTCCCCCCACACACCTGGCCCCTTCCAGGGACCCCTCTAGCTGCAGACCACCCTCAGCGTCCTGCCCCTTCCCTTTCTGCACCAGCCCTCCCTGCTGGGGTGTGCCTGGTTCTGGGCAAGGTCAGTGGCTCTCAGACCCTCCAAGGCTTGGGCTTTAGGACATGCAATGATTTCATGCATTTTCAGTATGTACATGTCAGTATGACTTTAACCTTATGGGAGCCAAAGAGGTTCTTTATTTTTTCGTATCTTCATGTTGGCATTTTTGGTTATTGTTTTCTTCTCGAAACAGATGTACAACATGTGCTTGGGGCAGAAATAGGGCCCATGCTTTGAGGTTTTGCCCAGTCATTTTGAGCCGGGTAAAATGTTAAAGGATAGCTTCCCTGGGAGCCCAGGATCAGGGCCCACAGATGATATAAGATAAACATTACTTTTATCATTATAATTACTCCTAAATGGAGGAATTTGAGACAAAAGCACCTTTCACAAGAGTACCAAGAAATCAAAATGATGCCCACAGAAGGCTACCTGCTCCATGGTCAGCACAGGTAACAGAAGTGTTCACAGTCTCTGGACTCCTGCCCTTCTCCTGCCCAAATCTCTGAAGCACACAGACCACTTAAAATCAGAATTGTAGAACTGCTAGACACCTTAGAGATGTCTGGCACCATTCCCTCGGACTGCAGTATAAAACACAGTAGCTCGTTGTCACAAACTAATTTCAACATGAAGTGCCCCCTGGATGCACTAAGTTCTTTCTCTGCAAATGTTGACTAATGTAAGTCACAGTCATACCAGTTAAACACTACGATGGCTGGGAAGTCATCGTCGGTAAGGGAATATTTTAGCCATGTTTATAAGCATTGGCTCACTTTGTAGAAGAGGCTGAGCTGAGTGTTTTTAAATACTATTTCAGGTACAAGAGAGGAGTTAAGATGGCGGAGGAGTAGGGGACCCCTTTTTCACAGGTCCCCTGAGTCGAGCTGGATAGGTACCAGACCAACCTAAACGACCACGGAGTCAGCCTGAGACGCAGGAAGATACATCTGGATCTCTACAAATGAACATCTCCAGCGCTGAGTATTGAGGTACGAAGCGGGGAGCCGTGAAACCGGGCACAGATATCGGAAGATAAATGGAAGGGGGAGGGAGCCGCCGCGTTCGGGCGCCGGGAAGTGGCAGCCACCTGCACGGGGCGGGGGGGGGGGGGGAGAGCGGGCGGACTCACAGAGGGCACCCGCGAGAGAGCGGACTGAGACCGGTGAGCCGGGAGCGCGCGCCACCAGGCATCTCGCGGAACCCGGGAATCCCGTGTGCTCACGGGATCCAGACTGAGACCGGAAGCTCCCGGAGCGCATGCGGGGCAGCTGGCAGCTGGCAGGCCACCTGCACGGGGGAGCGGGCGGACTCACGGTCGGCACCCGCGAAACAGCAGACTGAGACCCTGAACCAGGTGCGCACGCCACCAGGCTTCTCACGGAATTCCTGAATCCTGGTGTGCTCACGGGATCCGGACTGAGACCAGGAGCTTCTGGAGGGCGCGCAGGGCGGCTGGCGGTTGGCGGGCCACCTGCACGGGGGAGCGGGCGGACTCGCGGTCGGCACCCGCGAAACAGCAGACTGAGACCCTGAACCGGGTGCGCGCGCCACCAGGCTTCTCACGGAACTCCGGAATCCTGGTGTGCTCACGGGATCCAGACTGAGACCGGGAGATCCGGGAGCGCGCGGGGGCGGCTGGCGGCATTAGAAACACAAAGGACAGAGACGCGCCTGCCCTGGAAGTGAGGGCAGGGACGCCGGGTGTGGGGCGCACAGCCCGGGACGCTACAGGGTTGAGCAGCACCAACAGTAACGGAGTTAAAGTGGCCAGAACATCGGTGGAGAATGGGCCGCAATCCCTCTGTTCTGTGACAATTCAGCCTCTGCTGCTCTGACTCTCAGAAGAGGCACAGCAGACCGCCAGAGAAAGCCGCCAGGGAACAAAAGCCTGGAAATACCGGCTCACAGCGTGCCCACCCCCATCCCCCCTCGCAGGGGACGCGGAAACTCTACCCAAACAGGGTTGCCTGAGTATGGGCCTGGCAAAATACAAACTCTTAACAATAGAGAACAAACGGATGGTTACCAGAGAGGAGGTGGATAGAGGGATGAGTGAAATAGATGAAGCGGATTAAGAGGACACTTTTCTTGATGACCACTGAGTAATATGTAGAATTACTGAATCACTCTCTTGTACACCTGAAACGAATGTAACACTGTATGTTAGCTCTACTGGAATTAAAATAAATTTTTTAAAAAGATTTTTCTTTCAGGAACCTCTTTGAAAAAGCTTTTCCTCTGCAATGTGCATAAGCCCTACTTGGGAGGATTCACTCTACAATAATTATTCACTCTATGCCTCGAATTCAGATTTCACTGAGTTCTTACTGTGGATCCCAGCCCACGGGAGCCATGGTCCTTTTCTGTCCAGGCTCAGCACCTATGCATTCAAGATTGGAAGTAGAGACACATGTCACTTCACAGTCCAGAAAGCTATTATTGTTTCTGTTTCAGTGTGAGAGAGTCACAGACTTTGGGACAGGTTTCAGAGCAGGTTTATTATGGATCCTGGATCTCTACTTCAATGTTCATTACCCGGATCCATTTGGCTAATAGGTTGCCTGTGGATGGGCTTGCTTCCAAGCACATACATGGAAGATGCAAAGGTGAGTGGGCTTGGTGCGGGACAGGAAGAAGACCAAAATCAGACAAGGGTCCGACCCCTCCCCTGATCCAGGAACTGCTACAGGAGAGGGTATGGGAGGTAGAATCCATGCGAAACTCCAAGGTCACCAGCTGAACACAGGAGGCATAGGTCAAGGGATCTGGAGATGCAGGGGTTGAAGGCTGCTCTGAGCTACCTCTGGGAGGAAGGGAGGGAAGGAATGGGGAGACACTGCCTGCCCCTGGCCTATGCCAGCTGCCCACCGCTCCGACACGCATCAGTCTACACAGCTGACACACAGCCTGGGCTCAGGATGGGCTGGCTCGGGTCCCTCAATCCTCAGTGGGACAGCTGGCCCCAGGGCTCAGAGACAGGCTGAGGGAGATGAGAGGGAAAGCTGCCCCACCCAGGTCATCCCCTCCTTGAGCAGACAGCCCTTCAGAACTGCTAAAAAAAAAAAAAAAAAAAAAAAAAACAAAAAAAACCCCACTTACGGCGTTGAAAGACATGCCATGGATGAACTAAGGCATAGAGATATGTAAAATAACATTCACTTTTAAGTTCAGAGCTGTCATCTCAGGAAGTGGGGAGAGCTTCCCTGAAGAAGACTGAGGGGAGGGCAGGCCATGCTGAAAAGGGAGACATGGCTCTCCTGATTGGGGACCTGCAGCCCCCTTCCAGGGCAGGACATCATCCTCGCATCACACGAGATCCATGCAAGTGTTCCATCAGGGCCAGATGTTTGTCTCGAGAAGGCTACCCTGGCATCGGACTGCACAGGGCACCAGGGACGAGGGCCAGATGGAGGACGGACAATACCCCGGAGGCCATGGGGCAAGAGCAGAGGCACACGACCTTGAAGATGATGATGAAAAGCAGGAGGTGGCAGCATGGAGCCGGCCCGAAAGTGCCATGGGAGCAGTGCCCACAGCTACACTGACTGGGGGCCTCCTGTGCCAGGTGTGGCTGACTTCAGTGGGCTCCAGACTAGTCCTGACCACAGGTCTAGGAAGTGTGCACCACCCCCGGCCTCCTCTCCCCTTGCAGCTGCTAGGAATCACGGTCACAGACGCTGGTCAGCTTTCGTGGAAACCAAGCAGTGGCTCCCCCGCACGCTGCACCTCTGGTGGTGGTCCAGTGCGACCCTCGTGCCTGGCCAGACACTGATTTCTACCTGTCTCCACACAAATCCACAGACAGGAGGGTGTCCCTGAATTCCACAGCACCTGATGAAACAGATCCACGGAACCCAACACCCAGTGGGTCACTCGGGACCTCACCTATGGTCATGGAGCTCACCATACCCTATTTCCGTCACTTCCCACAGAAAGCCTGGTTCTGATCCCCCACAATACCATACATCCTGGTTGCTGACCTGGGGTCATGCCATGAACCCACATGGCACCTTTCTTTTAGAGAAGCCTATGCCTACACCTCCTAGAAAATATTTCTAATGAAGTACAGCATCAACAAAACAAAAAGGCCACCTATGGAATCGAAGAAGATATCTGCAAATGATATTACAGATAAAGGGCTGGTATCCAAGATCTATAAAGAACTCCTCAAACTCGACACCCAAAAACTGGGCAGAAGACACAAAGAGATACTTGTCCAGAGAAGACATACAAATGGCCAACAGGCACATGAAAAAATGCTCCACATCACTTGCCATCAGGCAAATACAAATCAAAACTACAATGAGATACCACCTTACACCAGTTAGAATGGTTAAAATTAACAAGGCAGGGGGCACCTGGGTGGCACAGCGGTTAAGCGTCTGCCTTCGGCTCAGGGCGTGATCCCGGCATTATGGGATGGAGCCCCACATCAGGCTCCTCCGCTATGAGCCTGCTTCTTCCTCTCCCACTCCCCCTGCTTGGGTTCCCTCTCTCGCTGGCTGTCTCTATCTCTGTGGAATAAATAAATAAAATCTTGAAAAAAAATTAACAAGACAGGAAATTAAAAAAAGAGAGGATGTGGAGAAAGGGGAGCCCTCTTACACTACTCGTGAGAATTCAAGCTGGTACAGCCACTTTTGAAAACAGTATGGAGGTTCCTCAAGACGTTGAACACAGAGCTATCCTACGACCCACCGATTGCACTACTGGGTATTTACCCCATAGACACAGAGTGATGAAAAGAAGGGGCACCTGTATCCCAATGTTCATAGCAGCAATGTCCCTAATAGCCAAACTGTGGAAGGAGCCAAGATGTCCTTCAGCAGATGAATGGACAAAGAAGATGTGGTTCATCTATACGATGGAATATTACTCAGTCATCAGAAAGGATGAATACCCACCATTTGCACCAACGTGGATGGACCAGGAGGGGATTATGCTAAGTGAAATTAAGTCAAGCAGAGAAAGACAATTATCATATGGTTTCACTCCTATGTGGAATGGAAGGAATAGCATGGAGGACATTAGGAGAAGGAAGGGAAAAGTGAAGGTGGGGAATGAGAGGGGGAGATGAACCATGAGAGACTATTGACACTGGGAAACAAACTGAAGGTTGCAGAAAGGGAGGGGTAGGGGAATGGGTTATCCTGGTGATGGGTATTAAGGAGGGCACGTGTCATAATGAGCACTAGGTGTTATATGCAAACAATGAATCATGGAACACTACATCAAAAACAAATGAAGTACTCTAGGGTGACTAACATAATTTTAAAAAAAGAGAAAGATATGAAATCCATACAGGAAAACTGTCACTATTTGCAAATGACATGAAATCCCAAAAGATTCCACAAAAAAAGAAACCTGTTAGAATAAACAAATTCAAGAAAGCTGCAGGATATGAAGTCAATATACAGAGACCTGTTGTCTTTATTTTTTTTTTCAGATTGTATTTATTTATTTGACAGGAAGAGAAGAAGCACGAGCCGGGGGAGTGTCAGAAAGACGGAGAAGCAGACCCTCGCTAAGCGGGGAGCCCAACACGGGGCTCGATCCCAGAACTCTGGGATCATGACCTGAGCTGAAGGCAGACGCTTCACCTATGGAGCCACCCAGATGACCCAACTTCTTGCATTTCTGTATACTGATGACACACTTTCGCAAAGAGAAATTAAAAAAGCAATGCCATTTACAATTGCATCAAGAAAAAAGATCTAGGAATAAAAGTAACCAAGAATGAGAAAGACATAGTACACTCAACACATGGCAGAAAAGAAATGAAAAACATGTGTGTCGAGGGGGGCAGAATGTATGGGTCAAAGATTTGGAAGGCAACACAAACAAATGGAAGCATCCGCCATGCTCCTTAACTGGAAGAGTTAATTATGTGAACATGTCCATCGTACCCAAAGCAATCGACAGAGGTGATGAAATCCCTATCTGAATTCCAGTGGCATTATTCGAGGAAATAGAAAACAGTCCTCAAACTTGTATGGAATCACAAAAGACCCCAAATACCCAAAGCAACCTGGAGAAAGAAAGGTGCAGTCAACACACTCCTGGATTTCAAGCTAGATTACAAAGCTGTTGTCATCAAAACAGGATGGTACTGGCATAAACACAGACACCAGGTCAGTGGAACAGACCAGAAAGCTCAGAAACTTACCCACACGTAGATGATCCTAACTTACGACACAGCAGCAGAAGATATGCCATGAGGGAAGGACTGTCTCTTCAGTGAGCGGTAACAGGCAAACTGGACACTAAATGCAGAAGAATATAACTGGGTCACTTTCTTACACCACACACAAAATTTTTAACGGATGAATGATTTGAACATAAGACCTGAATCCGTAAACCTCCAAGAAGACACGGGTACTAAGTCTCTCGACATTGCTTTTGGCAAAGAGTCTTCAGATCGGACACCAAATGCAAAGGCAACAAAAGCAAAAATAAACAAGTGGAACAACATCAAACTGAAATCTTCCACACGGCAAAAGAAACCATCAAAAACTTAAAAGGCCACTGACCCAATAAGAAAAAAATATCTGCGAATCATATGTGTGAGAAGAGGCTAATATCCAAAATGCACACAACACTCATCCAAATCAAAACAAACAAACAAAAAAACTGTATAAAAAATGGGGTGAATATGTGAATAGATACTGTCCAAAGATGGCACACAGGTGCCAACAGACAGAAAAAGTTGTTCGACATCACTAATCATCGTCAGGGAAACATCAGTCAAACCCACAATCGGCTATCCCCTCACAACTGTTGGAACAGCAATTGTCCCAGAGACAGACACCAGGTGGGGTCAAGGGTGTGCAGACGAGGAGACACTGTGCGCTGTTGGTGGGAATGGGAAATTGGTGCGGCCACTGTGACAAACGGTATGGAGGTTCCTGAAAAAATAAATACAACTACCACATGACCCAGTAATGGCTCTACTGAGTATTGATTTGGAGAACACAAAAATACTGCCTCAAAAAGACAGATGCACTCCCACGTTCACTGCAGCATTATTCACAATAACCAGACATGGAAACACAGACCTTGGGGGCCTTAGGCCAAGTAACTCAGACACAGAAAGACAAATACCAGATGCTCTCACGTACATTCCACGTGGAATAAACAAATACTGAACGCATAGATACCGAGAGCAGATTGGTAGGTGCCAGATTCGGGGATGGGGTGGTAGAAACGGGTGAAGGTGGTCCAAGTCTCAATGTTTGAGTGAGAAAATCCGACAGTCATGAAATGTTCTGTCCAGCATGGAGACTAAAACTAACCCCGCAGCATGGGGTATAGGTTTCCCTGCTCTTTGAAAGTACAGGGCTTCTGAGAAACCTTGCACAGCAGAAATGGTGTAAAGAAGGAATGACCACTCATTTACACGGAAAAATTAGACAGTGTGCTCAGACTCCAAGATTCCTTCTCTTTGGCTTTTCTTAGGCCTCAGGACACAAGTTTCTAACGGAGGCCCAGCATAAATGAAGATAAAGCACAGCAGAGGCTCACAGACACAATTCAAAGTGCTGGTGGCTGGATGCGGAGAGCGGTTCCCAGCGGAAGGAGCTGGTTGGGGTGCACGCCGCCTCTGTCGTGCTTCTCCCCAAAACAGATGCTGAACGCGATTCTCACTGTTCACCTTTTTTCATAAGAGGGAAATCCTCTTTAGGTCTCTTCCTCTCACTGAAGCTGGGTAATAACGTAGTTCTTTCAAGAAAGCCAAGTGTCTTACTGTGAACGTTTAAAAGCTGGGGGATACTTGTACTTGAGCATTGCTGAGGGAGGAGATGTGAAAGGTTCTCCCAGACACAAACCTCAGCAGATCCACCGGGAAAGGCACCTTCCTCAGCATGCGGAACACGGACTACCTCCTACCCCCAGAAACCCTCTCCTTCCCCTCGATCAGGACAACCCACGACAGCTGGGAGTTACCCCAATTCCTCCGTTCTCCTGCTCCTAATATCTAACTCATCAGCAAATCCTGTGAGCTCCATCTTCAAAATGGACCCAGAATAGGTCTAACCACTCCATCCAAGGCCACCTGTCTGGTCCACAGTGCCTGAGTTCCTGGAAAAGCTTCGTCATTGACCTGCCTTGCCATCTCCAACCCTCTGTCATCTGTTCTCAACACTGTAGCCACGATGGCCTAGTGAAACAGGGTCTCATGGGGTTATAGCCCTGGAATGGCTTTCTGTCACCCTCTGTCACCTCTCTGAGGTCATGTCCTAAGCTGTCCCCTGTGGCCACAGGGCCTTCTTGCTGCTCCTGGACATATCTGGAATTCTCCTGCCCCAGAGCCTTTGCACATGCTTTCCCTTCTGTTTAGAATGCTCTTGATGTGTTCTCACTCGCCTTCTGAGAAGTCTGAATTGGAGTGACAGGGACAGAAGGTGAGGCTGTGTGTGTTGGGTGAGGCTGGTGGCCCAGAAAAAGGTTTTCTGCCAGCTCTCCACCTGTGCCTCACTTGTCCTCAGCCAGGAACTTGCACACAGCCCTCACCTGTCACAACTCTCACACAGGAGACCCACAGCCACCCCTGGAGCCCACCCTGCCCACACCCTGCTGCAGAATGCATTCAGCTCTCCTCTGGGACCCCTGTCAGCTTTACCCAGACCTGGAACTCCCCCGTCTCCTGCAAAGCTCCCGGATTCCCCCTCTTCTTGCAAAATCACACTGGCGCAAGGCTTTCATGAGAAAGCTATAATGCTAACTAATGAAAGGTTCACACCTACTTTCCCCTTCTGTTGCCTTTCTCTCCTTCTGTCCTACCTGTGCAAACTGTAACATATCAGTGGAACATGAACATGCTCTGAGATCTGAATCTTTCATTGCAGCTTTCTGAGGACTCCTTATGTGATAAGAAACTAGTGTATCTTGCAACAGGGTGTTTTACAACTATCATCTATAGAACAGGACAGCCCAAATCACTACAATTTTACCTCACTCTTCATGAAGCAGAACACTTTTTCCTTTCTTCTTTTACTTAAATTCCAGTTAGTTCACATGCCATGGAATATTCGCTTCAGGGGTAGGATTTAGTGATTCCTCACCTGCATACAGTACCCAGTGCTCATCACAAGCGCCCTCCTTAATACCCCTCGCCCATTTAACTCTTCCCCCCACGCCCCTGTCCTGCAGCAACACTCAGTTTGTTCTCCAAGGTTGAGTCTATTTCCTTCTTTGCCTCTCTCATCACCCCTCAACTCTGTTCATCTGTCTTCTTTCTGAAATTCCACAAGCGTGAGAGCATAGGATATTTGTCTTTCCTCACTGATTTTGCTTAGCTTAATACACTCTAGATCCATCCACATCCTTGCAAATGGTAAGATTTCATTCTTTTTGAAGCTGGGTCATATTCCCATATATATATACATATATACATATATATATATATACGTATCCCACACCTGCTTTATCCATTCATCAGTGCATGGACTTTGGGATTCTCTCCATAGTTTGGCTACTGTGGACATTGTTGCTATAAACATCATGGTGCATGTACCCCCTTCGAATATGCACAACCACTTTTGAGAGGGTCTGCACTTCACGAAAACTGTTTCCGTGGGAAGCCGGCTTTTTGCCAAACGGGTCTCAGGGCCGTGGGCCTCGTGTGTCCCTCCGGCTCCCCAAGCACAGGGACGAGGTGCGGGGCTTAGACCATGCCTGGGCAATGTTGTTTCTTACACCTGGGTGTGTGGCATTTTGTTTACCTGGCTACCCCCACTTGGGATAGGTTTTCCCCAGGAAGAGCATATTGTTCGTCGGAAGCCGTTTTTGCCCCAAGGGTCTCCGGGCTGTGTTGGTTGGGGTGGAACTCCTGCTAGCAAAACCGCCTGGATGAGGGAAGGGCTCAGACTTTCCCTGGGCCCTCTGGTCTCTTCCAGGTCAGTGTATGGAATTTCCTTCACATTGCCACAGGCACCTGGGAGCATGTCTGCACGTGGAGAAAGACTTTCCCGTGGGAAGCCGTTTTTTGTCAAACGGGTCCCAGTGCTGTGCTCCTCTCTTTTCACTCCTGCTGCCAGAAGCCCAGGGAGGATGGGAGGGCTTAGAACATGGCTGGGCACTGTGGTTTCTTCCAGAGAAGTGGAGGGCATTTGCTTTACCTTGCCACAACACTTGTGATAGGGTCTGCACCTCAGGAAAGCTGTTTCCGTGCAAGCCGGCTTTTTGCGAAACGGGTCTCAGGGCCGTGGTCCTCGGGTGTCCCTCCGGCTCCCCAAAGCACAGGGACGAGGTGAGGGGCTTAGACCATGACTGGGCAATGTTGTTTCTTACACCTGGGTGTGTGGCATTTTGATTACCTGGCTACCCCCACTTGGGATAGGTTTTCCACAGCAAGCACCTATTTTTCCTCGGAAGCCGTTTCTGCCCCAGGGGTCTCCGGGCTGTGTTGGTTGGGGTGGAACTCCTGCTAGCAAAACCGCCGGGATGAGGGAAGGGCTCAGACTGTGCCTGGGCCCTGTGGTCTCTTCCAGGTCAGTGTATGGCATTTCCTTCACCTTGCCACAGGCACCTGGGAGCATGTCTGCACGTGGAGAAAGACTTTCCCGTGGGAAGCCGTTTTTTGTCAAACGGGTCCCAGTGCTGTGCTCCTCTCTTTTCACTCCTGCTGCCAGAAGCCCAGGGAGGATGGGAGGGCTTAGAACATGGCTGGGCACTGTGGATTCTTCCAGAGAAGTGGAGGGCATTTGCTTTACCTTGCCACAACACTTGTGATAGGGTCTGTACCTCAGGAAAGCTGTTTCCGTGGGAAGCCGGCTTTTTGCGAAACGGGTCTCAGGGCCGTGGGCCTCGGGTGTCCCTCCGGCTCCCCAAAGCACAGGGACGAGGTGAGGGGCTTAGACCATGACTGGGCAATGTTGTTTCTTACACCTGGGTGTGTGGCATTTTGTTTACCTGGCTACCCCCACTTGGGATAGGTTTTCCACAGCAAGTACCTATTGTTCGTCGGAAGCCGTTTCTGCCCCAGGGGTCTCCGGGCTGTGTTGGTTGGGGTGGAACTCCTGCTAGCAAAACCGCCGGGATGAGGGAAGGGCTCAGACTGTGCCTGGGCCCTGTGGTCTCTTCCAGGTCAGTGCATGGCATTTCCTTCACCTTGCCACAGGCACCTGGGAGCATGTCTGCACGTGGAGAAAGACTTTCCCGTGGGAAGCCGTTTTTTGTCAAACGGGTCCCAGTGCTGTGCTCCTCTCTTTTCACTCCTGCTGCCAGAAGCCCAGGGAGGATGGGAGGGCTTAGAACATGGCTGGGCACTGTGGATTCTTCCAGAGAAGTGGAGGGCATTTGCTTTACCTTGCCACAACACTTGTGATAGGGTCTGTACCTCAGGAAAGCTGTTTCCGTGGGAAGCCGGCTTTTTGCGAAACGGGTCTCAGGGCCGTGGGCCTCGGGTGTCCCTCCGGCTCCCCAAAGCACAGGGACGAGGTGAGGGGCTCAGACCATGCCTGGACAATGATGTTTCTTACACCTGGGTGTGTGGCATTTTGTTTACCTGGCTACCCCCACTTGGGATAGGTTTTCCACAGCAAGTACCTATTGTTCGTCGGAAGCCGTTTCTGCCCCAGGGGTCTCCGGGCTGTGTTGCTTAGGGTGGAACTCCTGCTAGCAAAACTGCCGGGATGTGGGAAGGGCTCACACTGTGTCTGGGCCCTGTGGTCTCTTCCAGGTCAGTGTATGGCATTTCCTTCACCTTGCCACAGGCACCTGGGAGCATGTCTGCACGTGGAGAAAGACTTTCCCGTGGGAAGCCGTTTTTTGTCAAACGGGTCCCAGTGCTATGTTCCTCTCTTTTCACTCCTGCTGCCAGAACCCAGGGAGGATGGGAGGGCTTAGAACATGGCTGGGCACTGTGGATTCTTCCAGAGAAGTAGAGGGCATTTGCTTTACCTTGCCACAACCACTTGTGATAGGGTCTGCACCTCAGGAAAGCTGTTTCCGAGGGAAGCCGTCTTTTTGCGCAACGTGTCTCAGGGCCGTGGGCCTCGGGTGTCCCTTCGGCTCCCCAAAGCACAGGGACGAGGTGAGGGGCTTAGACCATGACTGGGCAATGTTGTTTCTTACACCTGGGTGTGTGGCATTTTGTTTACCTGGCTACCCCCCTTGGGATAGGTTTTCCACAGCAAGCACCTATTGTTCCTCGGAAGCCGTTTCTGCCCCAGGGGTCTCCGGGCTGTGTTGCTTGGGGTGGAACTCCTGCTAGCAAAACTGCCGGGATGTGGGAAGGGCTCACACTGTGCCTGGGCCCTGTGGTCTCTTCCAGGTCAGTGTATGGCATTTGCTTCACCTTGCCACAGGCACCTGGGAGCATGTCTGCATGTGGAGAAAGACTTTCCCGTGGGAAGCCGTTTTTTGTCAAACGGGTCCCAGTGCTGTGCTCCTCTCTTTTCACTCCTGCTGCCAGAAGCCCAGGGAGGATGGGAGGGCTTAGAACATAGCTGGGCACTGTGGTTTCTTCCAGAGAAGTGGAGGGCATTTGCTTTACCTTGCCACAACACTTGTGATAGGGTCTGCACCTCAGGAAAGCTGTTTCCGTGGAAGCCGGCTTTTTGCGAAACGGGTCTCAGGGCCGTGGGCCTCGGGTGTCCCTCCGGCTCCCCAAAGCACAGGGACGAGGTGAGGGGCTTAGACCATGACTGGGCAATGTTGTTTCTTACACCTGGGTGTGTGGCATTTTGTTTACCTGGCTACCCCCACTTGGGATAGGTTTTCCACAGCAAGCACCTATTTTTCCTCGGAAGCCGTTTCTGCCCCAGGGGTCTCCGGGCTGTGTTGGTCGGGGTGGAACTCCTGCTAGCAAAACTGCCGGGATGTGGGAAGGGCTCACACTGTGTCTGGGCCCTGTGGTCTCTTCCAGGTCAGTGTATGGCATTTCCTTCACCTTGCCACAGGCACCTGGGAGCATGTCTGCATGTGGAGAAAGACTTTCCCGTGGGAAGCCGTTTTTTGTCAAACGGGTCCCAGTGCTGTGCTCCTCTCTTTTCACTCCTGCTGCCAGAAGCCCAGGGAGGATGGGAGGGGTTAGAACATGGCTGGGCACTGTGGATTCTTCCAGAGAAGTGGAGGGCATTTGCTTTACCTTGCCACAACCACTTGTGATAGGGTCTGCACCTCAGGAAAGCTGTTTCCGTGGGAAGCCGGCTTTTTGCGCAACAGGTCTCAGGGCCGTGGGCCTCGGGTGTCCCTCCGGCTCCCCAAAGCACAGGGACGAGGTGAGGGGCTTAGACCATGACTGGGCAATGTTGTTTCTTACACCTGGGTGTGTGGCATTTTGTTTACCTGGCTACCCCCACTTGGGATAGGTTTTCCACAGCAAGCACCTATTTTTCCTCGGAAGCCGTTTCTGCCCCAGGGGTCTCCGGGCTGTGTTGCTTAGGGTGGAACTCCTGCTAGCAAAAGTGCCGGGATGTGGGAAGGGCTCACACTGTGTCTGGGCCCTGTGGTCTCTTCCAGGTCAGTGTATGGCATTTCCTTCACCTTGCCACAGGCACCTGGGAGCATGTCTGCATGTGGAGAAAGACTTTCCCGTGGGAAGCCGTTTTTTGTCAAACGGGTCCCAGTGCTGTGCTCCTCTCTTTTCACTCCTGCTGCCAGAAGCCCAGGGAGGATGGGAGGGCTTAGAACATGGCTGGGCACTGTGGTTTCTTCCAGAGAAGTGGAGGGCATTTGCTTTACCTTGGCACAACACTTGTGATAGGGTCTGCACCTCAGGAAAGCTGTTTCCTTGGGAAGCCAGCTTTTTGCGAAACGGGTCTCAGGGCCGTGGGCCTCGGGTGTCCCTCCGGCTCCCCAAAGCACAGGGACGAGGTGAGGGGCTCAGACCATGCCTGGACAATGATGTTTCTTACACCTGGGTGTGTGGCATTTTGTTTACCTGGCTACCCCCACTTGGGATAGGTTTTCCACAGCAAGTACCTATTGTTCGTCGGAAGTCGTTTCTGCCCCAGGGGTCTCCGGGCTGTGTTGGTTGGGGTGGAACTCCTGCTAGCAAAACCGCCGGGATGAGGGAAGGGCTCAGACTGTGCCTGGGCCCTGTGGTCTCTTCCAGGTCAGTGTATGGCATTTCCTTCACCTTGCCACAGGCACCTGGGAGCATGTCTGCACGTGGAGAAAGACTTTCCCGTGGGAAGCCGTTTTTTGTCAAACGGGTCCCAGTGCTGTGCTCCTCTCTTTTCACTCCTGCTGCCAGAAGCCCAGGGAGGATGGGAGGGCTTAGAACATGGCTGGGCACTGTGGATTCTTCCAGAGAAGTGGAGGGCATTTGCTTTACCTTGCCACAACCACTTGTGATAGGGTCTGCACCTCAGGAAAGCTGTTTCCGAGGGAAGCCGTCTTTTTGCGCAACGGGTCTCAGGGCCGTGGGCCTCGGGTGTCCCTCCGGCTCCCCAAAGCACAGGGACGAGGTGAGGGGCTTAGACCATGACTGGGCAATGTTGTTTCTTACACCTGGGTGTGTGGCATTTTGTTTACCTGGCTACCCCCCTTGGGATAGGTTTTGCACAGCAAGCACCTATTGTTCCTCGGAAGCCCTTTCTGCCCCAGGGGTCTCCGGGCTGTGTTGGTTGGGGTGGAACTCCTGCTAGCAAAACTGCCGGGATGTGGGAAGGGCTCACACTGTGCCTGGGCCCTGTGGTCTCTTCCAGGTCAGTGTATGGCATTTCCTTCACCTTGCCACAGGCACCTGGGAGCATGTCAGCACGTGGAGAAAGACTTTCCCGTGGGAAGCCGTTTTTTGTCAAACGGGTCCCAGTGCTGTGCTCCTCTCTTTTCACTCCTGCTGCCAGAACCCAGGGAGGATGGGAGGGCTTAGAACATGGCTGGGCACTGTGGTTTCTTCCAGAGAAGTAGAGGGCATTTGCTTTACCTTGCCACAACCACTTGTGATAGGGTCTGCACCTCAGGAAAGCTGTTTCCGTGGGAAGCCGTCTTTTTGCGCAACGTGTCTCAGGGCCGTGGGCCTCGGGTGTCCCTTCGGCTCCCCAAAGCACAGGGACGAGGTGAGGGGCTTAGACCATGACTGGGCAATGTTGTTTCTTACACCTGGGTGTGTGGCATTTTGTTTACCTGGCTACCCCCACTTGGGATAGGTTTTCCACAGCAAGTACCTATTTTTCCTCGGAAGCCGTTTCTGCCCCAGGGGTCTCCGGGCTGTGTTGGTTGGGGTGGAACTCCTGCTAGCAAAACCGCCGGGATGAGGGAAGGGCTCAGACTGTGCCTGGGCCCTGTGGTCTCTTCCAGGTCAGTGCATGGCATTTCCTTCACCTTGCCACAGGCACCTGGGAGCATGTCTGCACGTGGAGAAAGACTTTCCCGTGGGAAGCCGTTTTTTGTCAAACGGGTCCCAGTGCTGTGCTCCTCTCTTTTCACTCCTGCTGCCAGAAGCCCAGGGAGGATGGGAGGGCTTAGAACATGGCTGGGCACTGTGGTTTCTTCCAGAGAAGTGGAGGGCATTTGCTTTACCTTGCCACAACACTTGTGATAGGGTCTGCACCTCAGGAAAGCTGTTTCCGTGGGAAGCCGGCTTTTTGCGAAACGGGTCTCAGGGCCGTGGGCCTCGGGTGTCCCTCCGGCTCCCCAAAGCACAGGGACGAGGTGAGGGGCTCAGACCATGCCTGGACAATGATGTTTCTTACACCTGGGTGTGTGGCATTTTGTTTACCTGGCTACCCCCACTTGGGATAGGTTTTCCACAGCAAGTACCTATTGTTCGTCGGAAGTCGTTTCTGCCCCAGGGGTCTCCGGGCTGTGTTGGTTGGGGTGGAACTCCTGCTAGCAAAACCGCCGGGATGAGGGAAGGGCTCAGACTGTGCCTGGGCCCTGTGGTCTCTTCCAGATCAGTGTATGGCATTTCCTTCACCTTGCCACAGGCACCTGGGAGCATGTCTGCACGTGGAGAAAGACTTTCCCGTGGGAAGCCGTTTTTTGTCAAACGGGTCCCAGTGCTGTGCTCCTCTCTTTTCACTCCTGCTGCCAGAAGCCCAGGGAGGATGGGAGGGCTTAGAACATGGCTGGGCACTGTGGATTCTTCCAGAGAAGTGGAGGGCATTTGCTTTACCTTGCCACAACCACTTGTGATAGGGTCTGCACCTCAGGAAAGCTGTTTCCGGGGGAAGCCGTCTTTTTGCGCAACGGGTCTCAGGGCCGTGGGCCTCGGGTGTCCCTCCGGCTCCCCAAAGCACAGGGACGAGGTGAGGGGCTTAGACCATGACTGGGCAATGTTGTTTCTTACACCTGGGTGTGTGGCATTTTGTTTACCTGGCTACCCCCCTTGGGATAGGTTTTCCACAGCAAGCACCTATTGTTCCTCGGAAGCCGTTTCTGCCCCAGGGGTCTCCGGGCAGTGTTGGTTGGGGTGGAACTCCTGCTAGCAAAACTGCCGGGATGTGGGAAGGGCTCACACTGTGCCTGGGCCCTGTGGTCTCTTCCAGGTCAGTGTATGGCATTTGCTTCACCTTGCCACAGGCACCTGGGAGCATGTCTGCACGTGGAGAAAGACTTTCCCGTGGGAAGCCGTTTTTTGTCAAACGGGTCCCAGTGCTGTGCTCCTCTCTTTTCACTCCTGCTGCCAGAAGCCCAGGGAGGATGGGAGGGCTTAGAACATGGCTGGGCACTGTGGATTCTTCCAGAGAAGTGGAGGGCATTTGCTTTACCTTGCCACAACCACTTGTGATAGGATCTGCACCTCAGGAAAGCTGTTTCCGGGGGAAGCCGTCTTTTTGCGCAACGGGTCTCAGGGCCGTGGGCCTCGGGTGTCCCTCCGGCTCCCCAAAGCACAGGGACGAGGTGAGGGGCTTAGACCATGACTGGGCAATGTTGTTTCTTACACCTGGGTGTGTGGCATTTTGTTTACCTGGCTACCCCCCTTGGGATAGGTTTTCCACAGCAAGCACCTATTGTTCCTCGGAAGCCGTTTCTGCCCCAGGGGTCTCCGGGCTGTGTTGGTTGGGGTGGAACTCCTGCTAGCAAAAGTGCCGGGATGTGGGAAGGGCTCACACTGTGCCTGGGCCCTGTGGTCTCTTCCAGGTCAGTGTATGGCATTTCCTTCACCTTGCCACAGGCACCTGGGAGCATGTCTGCACGTGGAGAAAGACTTTCCCGTGGGAAGCCGTTTTTTGTCAAACGGGTCCCAGTGCTGTGCTCCTCTCTTTTCACTCCTGCTGCCAGAAGCCCAGGGAGGATGGGAGGGCTTAGAACATGGCTGGGCACTGTGGTTTCTTCCAGAGAAGTGGAGGGCATTTGCTTTACCTTGCCACAACACTTGTGATAGGGTCTGCACCTCAGGAAAGCTGTTTCCGTGGGAAGCCAGCTTTTTGCGAAACGGGTCTCAGGGCCGTGGGCCTCGGGTGTCCCTCCGGCTCCCCAAAGCACAGGGACGAGGTGAGGGGCTCAGACCATGCCTGGACAATGATGTTTCTTACACCTGGGTGTGTGGCATTTTGTTTACCTGGCTACCCCCACTTGGGATAGGTTTTCCACAGCAAGTACCTATTGTTCGTCGGAAGCCGTTTCTGCCCCAGGGGTCTCCGGGCTGTGTTGCTTAGGGTGGAACTCCTGCTAGCAAAACTGCCGGGATGTGGGAAGGGCTCACACTGTGTCTGGGCCCTGTGGTCTCTTCCAGGTCAGTGTATGGCATTTCCTTCACCTTGCCACAGGCACCTGGGAGCATGTCTGCACGTGGAGAAAGACTTTCCCGTGGGAAGCCGTTTTTTGTCAAACGGGTCCCAGTGCTATGTTCCTCTCTTTTCACTCCTGCTGCCAGAACCCAGGGAGGATGGGAGGGCTTAGAACATGGCTGGGCACTGTGGATTCTTCCAGAGAAGTAGAGGGCATTTGCTTTACCTTGCCACAACCACTTGTGATAGGGTCTGCACCTCAGGAAAGCTGTTTCCGAGGGAAGCCGTCTTTTTGCGCAACGTGTCTCAGGGCCGTGGGCCTCGGGTGTCCCTTCGGCTCCCCAAAGCACAGGGACGAGGTGAGGGGCTTAGACCATGACTGGGCAATGTTGTTTCTTACACCTGGGTGTGTGGCATTTTGTTTACCTGGCTACCCCCCTTGGGATAGGTTTTCCACAGCAAGCACCTATTGTTCCTCGGAAGCCGTTTCTGCCCCAGGGGTCTCCGGGCTGTGTTGCTTGGGGTGGAACTCCTGCTAGCAAAACTGCCGGGATGTGGGAAGGGCTCACACTGTGCCTGGGCCCTGTGGTCTCTTCCAGGTCAGTGTATGGCATTTGCTTCACCTTGCCACAGGCACCTGGGAGCATGTCTGCATGTGGAGAAAGACTTTCCCGTGGGAAGCCGTTTTTTGTCAAACGGGTCCCAGTGCTGTGCTCCTCTCTTTTCACTCCTGCTGCCAGAAGCCCAGGGAGGATGGGAGGGCTTAGAACATAGCTGGGCACTGTGGTTTCTTCCAGAGAAGTGGAGGGCATTTGCTTTACCTTGCCACAACACTTGTGATAGGGTCTGCACCTCAGGAAAGCTGTTTCCGTGGAAGCCGGCTTTTTGCGAAACGGGTCTCAGGGCCGTGGGCCTCGGGTGTCCCTCCGGCTCCCCAAAGCACAGGGACGAGGTGAGGGGCTTAGACCATGACTGGGCAATGTTGTTTCTTACACCTGGGTGTGTGGCATTTTGTTTACCTGGCTACCCCCACTTGGGATAGGTTTTCCACAGCAAGCACCTATTTTTCCTCGGAAGCCGTTTCTGCCCCAGGGGTCTCCGGGCTGTGTTGGTCGGGGTGGAACTCCTGCTAGCAAAACCGCCGGGATGTGGGAAGGGCTCACACTGTGTCTGGGCCCTGTGGTCTCTTCCAGGTCAGTGTATGGCATTTCCTTCACCTTGCCACAGGCACCTGGGAGCATGTCTGCATGTGGAGAAAGACTTTCCCGTGGGAAGCCGTTTTTTGTCAAACGGGTCCCAGTGCTGTGCTCCTCTCTTTTCACTCCTGCTGCCAGAAGCCCAGGGAGGATGGGAGGGGTTAGAACATGGCTGGGCACTGTGGATTCTTCCAGAGAAGTGGAGGGCATTTGCTTTACCTTGCCACAACACTTGTGATAGGGTCTGCACCTCAGGAAAGCTGTTTCCGTGGGAAGCCGGCTTTTTGCGAAACGGGTCTCAGGGCCGTGGGCCTCGGGTTTCCCTCCGGCTCCCCAAAGCACAGGGACGAGGTGAGGGGCTCAGACCATGCCTGGACAATGATGTTTCTTACACCTGGGTGTGTGGCATTTTGTTTACCTGGCTACCCCCACTTGGGATAGGTTTTCCACAGCAAGTACCTATTGTTCGTCGGAAGCCGTTTCTGCCCCAGGGGTCTCCGGGCTGTGTTGGTTGGGGTGGAACTCCTGCTAGCAAAACCGCCGGGATGAGGGAAGGGCTCAGACTGTGCCTGGGCCCTGTGGTCTCTTCCAGGTCAGTGTATGGCATTTCCTTCACCTTGCCACAGGCACCTGGGAGCATGTCTGCACGTGGAGAAAGACTTTCCCGTGGGAAGCCGTTTTTTGTCAAACGGGTCCCAGTGCTGTGCTCCTCTCTTTTCACTCCTGCTGCCAGAAGCCCAGGGAGGATGGGAGGGCTTAGAACATGGCTGGGCACTGTGGTTTCTTCCAGAGAAGTGGAGGGCATTTGCTTTACCTTGCCACAACACTTGTGATAGGGTCTGCACCTCAGGAAAGCTGTTTCCGTGGGAAGCCGGCTTTTTGCGAAACGGGTCTCAGGGCCGTGGGCCTCGGGTGTCCCTCCGGCTCCCCAAAGCACAGGGACGAGGTGAGGGGCTCAGACCATGCCTGGACAATGATGTTTCTTACACCTGGGTGTGTGGCATTTTGTTTACCTGGCTACCCCCACTTGGGATAGGTTTTCCACAGCAAGTACCTATTGTTCGTCGGAAGCCGTTTCTGCCCCAGGGGTCTCCGGGCTGTGTTGGTTGGGGTGGAACTCCTGCTAGCAAAACCGCCGGGATGAGGGAAGGGCTCAGACTGTGCCTGGGCCCTGTGGTCTCTTCCAGGTCAGTGTATGGCATTTCCTTCACCTTGCCACAGGCACCTGGGAGCATGTCTGCACGTGGAGAAAGACTTTCCCGTGGGAAGCCGTTTTTTGTCAAACGGGTCCCAGTGCTGTGCTCCTCTCTTTTCACTCCTGCTGCCAGAAGCCCAGGGCGGATGGGAGGGCTTAGAACATGGCTGGGCACTGTGGATTTTCCAGAGAAGTGGAGGGCATTTGCTTTACCTTGCCACAACCACTTGCGATAGGGTCTGCAACTCAGGAAAGCTGTTTCCGTGGAAGCCGGCTTCTTGCGCAACGGGTCTCCGGGCCGTGGGCCTCGGGTGTCCCTCCGGCTCCCCAAAGCACAGGGACGAGGTGAGGGGCTTAGACCATGACTGGGCAATGTTGTTTCTTACACCTGGGTGTGTGGCATTTTGTTTACCTGGCTACCCCCCTTGGGATAGGTTTTCCACAGCAAGCACCTATTGTTCCTCGGAAGCCGTTTCTGCCTCAGGGGTCTCCGGGCTGTGTTGCTTGGGGTGGAACTCCTGCTAGCAAAACTGCCGGGATGTGGGAAGGGCTCACACTGTGCCTGGGCCCTGTGGTCTCTTCCTGGTCAGTGTATGGCATTTCCTTCACCTTGCCACAGGCACCTGGGAGCATGTCTGCACGTGGAGAAAGACTTTCCCGTGGGAAGCCGTTTTTTGTCAAACGGGTCCCAGTGCTGTGCTCTTCTCTTTTCACTCCTGCTGCCAGAAGCCCAGGGAGGATGGGAGGGCTTAGAACATGGCTGGGCACTGTGGTTTCTTCCAGAGAAGTGGAGGGCATTTGCTTTACCTTGCCACAACACTTGTGATAGGGTCTGCACCTCAGGAAAGCTGTTTCCGTGGAAGCCGGCTTTTTGCGAAACGGGTCTCAGGGCCGTGGGCCTCGGGTGTCCCTCCGGCTCCCCAAGGCACAGGGACGAGGTGAGGGGCTTAGACCATGCCTGGGCAATGTTGTTTCTTACACCTGGGTGTGTGGCATTTTGTTTACCTGGCTACCCCCCTTGGGATAGGTTTTCCACAGCAAGCACCTATTGTTCGTCGGAAGCCGTTTCTGCCCCAGGGGTCTCCGGGCTGTGTTGGTTGGGGTGGAACTCCTGCTAGCAAAACTGCCGGGATGTGGGAAGGGCTCACACTGTGCCTGGGTCCTGTGGTCTCTTCCAGGTCAGTGTATGGCATTTCCTTCACCTTGCCACAGGCACCTGGGAGCATGTCTGCACGTGGAGAAAGACTTTCCCGTGGGAAGCCGTTTTTTGTCAAACGGGTCCCAGTGCTGTGCTCCTCTCTTTTCACTCCTGCTGCCAGAAGCCCAGGGAGGTTGGGAGGGCTTAGAACATGGCTGGGCACTGTGGTTTCTTCCAGAGAAGTGGAGGGCATTTGCTTTACCTTGCCACAACATTTGTGATAGGGTCTGCACCTCAGGAAAGCTGTTTCCTTGGGAAGCCAGCTTTTTGCGCAACGGGTCTCAGGGCCGTGGGCCTCGGGTGTCCCTCCGGCTCCCCAAAGCACAGGGACGAGGTGAGGGGCTCAGACCATGCCTGGACAATGATGTTTCTTACACCTGGGTGTGTGGCATTTTGTTTACCTGGCTACCCCCACTTGGGATAGGTTTTCCACAGCAAGTACCTATTGTTCGTCGGAAGCCGTTTCTGCCCCAGGGGTCTCCGGGCTGTGTTGGTTGGGGTGGAACTCCTGCTAGCAAAACCGCCGGGATGAGGGAAGGGCTCAGACTGTGCCTGGGCCCTGTGGTCTCTTCCAGGTCAGTGTATGGCATTTCCTTCACCTTGCCACAGGCACCTGGGAGCATGTCTGCACGTGGAGAAAGACTTTCCCGTGGGAAGCCGTTTTTTGTCAAACGGGTCCCAGTGCTGTGCTCCTCTCTTTTCACTCCTGCTGCCAGAAGCCCAGGGCGGATGGGAGGGCTTAGAACATGGCTGGGCACTGTGGATTCTTCCAGAGACGTGGAGGGCATTTGCTTTACCTTGCCACAACCACTTGTGATAGGGTCTGCACCTCAGGAAAGCTGTTTCCGTGGGAAGCCGGCTTTTTGCGCAACGGGTCTCAGGGCCGTGGGCCTCGGGTGTCCCTCCGGCTCCCCAAAGCACAGGGACGAGGTGAGGGGCTTAGACCATGACTGGGCAATGTTGTTTCTTACACCTGGGTGTGTGGCATTTTGTTTACCTGGCTACCCCCCTTGGGATAGGTTTTGCACAGCAAGCACCTATTGTTCCTCGGAAGCCGTTTCTGCCCCAGGGGTCTCCGGGCTGTGTTGGTTGGGGTGGAACTCCTGCTAGCAAAACTGCCGGGATGTGGGAAGGGCTCACACTGTGCCTGGGCCCTGTGGTCTCTTCCAGGTCAGTGTATGGCATTTGCTTCACCTTGCCACAGGCACCTGGGAGCATGTCTGCACGTGGAGAAAGACTTTCCCGTGGGAAGCCGTTTTTTGTCAAACGGGTCCCAGTGCTGTGCTCCTCTCTTTTCACTCCTGCTGCCAGAAGCCCAGGGAGGATGGGAGGGCTTAGAACATGGCTGGGCACTGTCGATTCTTCCAGAGAAGTGGAGGGCATTTGCTTTACCTTGCCACAACCACTTGTGATAGGGTCTGCACCTCAGGAAAGCTGTTTCCGGGGGAAGCCGTCTTTTTGCGCAACGGGTCTCAGGGCCGTGGGCCTCGGGTGTCCCTCCGGCTCCCCAAAGCACAGGGACGAGGTGAGGGGCTTAGACCATGACTGGGCAATGTTGTTTCTTACACCTGGGTGTGTGGCATTTTGTTTACCTGGCTACCCCCACTTGGGATAGGTTTTCCACAGCAAGTACCTATTGTTCGTCGGAAGTCGTTTCTGCCCCAGGGGTCTCCGGGCTGTGTTGGTTGGGGTGGAACTCCTGCTAGCAAAACCGCCGGGATGAGGGAAGGGCTCAGACTGTGCCTGGGCCCTGTGGTCTCTTCCAGATCAGTGTATGGCATTTCCTTCACCTTGCCACAGGCACCTGGGAGCATGTCTGCACGTGGAGAAAGACTTTCCCGTGGGAAGCCGTTTTTTGTCAAACGGGTCCCAGTGCTGTGCTCCTCTCTTTTCACTCCTGCTGCCAGAAGCCCAGGGAGGATGGGAGGGCTTAGAACATGGCTGGGCACTGTGGATTCTTCCAGAGAAGTGGAGGGCATTTGCTTTACCTTGCCACAACACTTGTGATAGGGTCTGCACCTCAGGAAAGCTGTTTCCGTGGGAAGCCGGCTTTTTGCGAAACGGGTCTCAGGGCCGTGGGCCTCGGGTTTCCCTCCGGCTCCCCAAAGCACAGGGACGAGGTGAGGGGCTCAGACCATGCCTGGACAATGATGTTTCTTACACCTGGGTGTGTGGCATTTTGTTTACCTGGCTACCCCCACTTGGGATAGGTTTTCCACAGCAAGTACCTATTGTTCGTCGGAAGCCGTTTCTGCCCCAGGGGTCTCCGGGCTGTGTTGGTTGGGGTGGAACTCCTGCTAGCAAAACCGCCGGGATGAGGGAAGGGCTCAGACTGTGCCTGGGCCCTGTGGTCTCTTCCAGGTCAGTGTATGGCATTTCCTTCACCTTGCCACAGGCACCTGGGAGCATGTCTGCACGTGGAGAAAGACTTTCCCGTGGGAAGCCGTTTTTTGTCAAACGGGTCCCAGTGCTGTGCTCCTCTCTTTTCACTCCTGCTGCCAGAAGCCCAGGGCGGATGGGAGGGCTTAGAACATGGCTGGGCACTGTGGATTCTTCCAGAGAAGTGGAGGGCATTTGCTTTACCTTGCCACAACCACTTGTGATAGGGTCTGCACCTCAGGAAAGCTGTTTCCGTGGGAAGCCGGCTTTTTGCGCAACGGGTCTCAGGGCCGTGGGCCTCGGGTGTCCCTCCGGCTCCCCAAAGCACAGGGACGAGGTGAGGGGCTTAGACCATGACTGGGCAATGTTGTTTCTTACACCTGGGTGTGTGGCATTTTGTTTACCTGGCTACCCCCCTTGGGATAGGTTTTCCACAGCAAGCACCTATTGTTCCTCGGAAGCCGTTTCTGCCCCAGGGGTCTCCGGGCTGTGTTGGTTGGGGTGGAACTCCTGCTAGCAAAACTGCCGGGATGTGGGAAGGGCTCACACTGTGCCTGGGCCCTGTGGTCTCTTCCAGGTCAGTGTATGGCATTTGCTTCACCTTGCCACAGGCACCTGGGAGCATGTCTGCACGTGGAGAAAGACTTTCCCGTGGGAAGCCGTTTTTTGTCAAACGGGTCCCAGTGCTGTGCTCCTCTCTTTTCACTCCTGCTGCCAGAAGCCCAGGGAGGATGGGAGGGCTTAGAACATGGCTGGGCACTGTGGATTCTTCCAGAGAAGTGGAGGGCATTTGCTTTACCTTGCCACAACCACTTGTGATAGGGTCTGCACCTTAGGAAAGCTGTTTCCGGGGGAAGCCGTCTTTTTGCGCAACGGGTCTCAGGGCCGTGGGCCTCGGGTGTCCCTCCGGCTCCCCAAAGCACAGGGACGAGGTGAGGGGCTTAGACCATGACTGGGCAATGTTGTTTCTTACACCTGGGTGTGTGGCATTTTGTTTACCTGGCTACCCCCCTTGGGATAGGTTTTCCACAGCAAGCACCTATTGTTCGTCGGAAGCCGTTTCTGCCCCAGGGGTCTCCGGGCTGTGTTGGTTGGGGTGGAACTCCTGCTAGCAAAACTGCCGGGATGTGGGAAGGGCTCACACTGTGCCTGGGCCCTGTGGTCTCTTCCAGGTCAGTGTATGGCATTTCCTTCACCTTGCCACAGGCACCTGGGAGCATGTCTGCACGTGGAGAAAGACTTTCCCGTGGGAAGCCGTTTTTTGTCAAACGAGTCCCAGTGCTGTGCTCCTCTCTTTTCACTCCTGCTGCCAGAAGCCCAGGGAGGATGGGAGGGCTTAGAACATGGCTGGGCACTGTGGTTTCTTCCAGAGAAGTGGAGGGCATTTGCTTTACCTTGCCACAACACTTGTGATAGGGTCTGCACCTCAGGAAAGCTGTTTCCGTGGGAAGCCAGCTTTTTGCGAAACGGGTCTCAGGGCCGTGGGCCTCGGGTGTCCCTCCGGCTCCCCAAAGCACAGGGACGAGGTGAGGGGCTCAGACCATGCCTGGACAATGATGTTTCTTACACCTGGGTGTGTGGCATTTTGTTTACCTGGCTACCCCCACTTGGGATAGGTTTTCCACAGCAAGTACCTATTGTTCGTCGGAAGTCGTTTCTGCCCCAGGGGTCTCCGGGCTGTGTTGGTTGGGGTGGAACTCCTGCTAGCAAAACCGCCGGGATGAGGGAAGGGCTCAGACTGTGCCTGGGCCCTGTGGTCTCTTCCAGATCAGTGTATGGCATTTCCTTCACCTTGCCACAGGCACCTGGGAGCATGTCTGCACGTGGAGAAAGACTTTCCCGTGGGAAGCCGTTTTTTGTCAAACGGGTCCAAGTGCTGTGCTCCTCTCTTTTCACTCCTGCTGCCAGAAGCCCAGGGAGGATGGGAGGGCTTAGAACATGGCTGGGCACTGTGGTTTCTTCCAGAGAAGTGGAGGGCATTTGCTTTACCTTGCCACAACACTTGTGATAGGGTCTGCACCTCAGGAAAGCTGTTTCCGTGGGAAGCCGGCTTTTTGCGAAACGGGTCTCAGGGCCGTGGGCCTCGGGTGTCCCTCCGGCTCCCCAAAGCACAGGGACGAGGTGAGGGGCTCAGACCATGCCTGGACAATGATGTTTCTTACACCTGGGTGTGTGGCATTTTGTTTACCTGGCTACCCCCACTTGGGATAGGTTTTCCACAGCAAGTACCTATTGTTCGTCGGAAGCCGTTTCTGCCCCAGGGGTCTCCGGGCTGTGTTGGTTGGGGTGGAACTCCTGCTAGCAAAACCGCCGGGATGAGGGAAGGGCTCAGACTGTGCCTGGGCCCTGTGGTCTCTTTCAGGTCAGTGTATGGCATTTCCTTCACCTTGCCACAGGCACCTGGGAGCATGTCTGCACGTGGAGAAAGACTTTCCCGTGGGTAGCCATTTTTTGTCAAACGGATCCCAGTGCTGTGCTCCTCTCTTTTCACTCCTGCTGCCAGAAGCCCAGGGAGGATGGGAGGGCTGAGAACATGGCTGGGCACTGTGGTTTCTTCCAGAGAAGTGGAGCGCATTTGCTTTACCTTGCCACAACCACTTGTGAGAGGGTCTGCCCCTCAGGAAACCTGTTTCCGTGGGAAGCCGTGTTTTTGCGCAACGGGTCTCAGGGCCGTGGGCCTCGGGTGTCCCTCCGGCTCCCCAAAGCACAGGGACGAGGTGAGGGGCTTAGACCATGCCTGGGCAATGTTGTTTCTTACACCTGGGTGTGTGGCATTTTGTTTACCTGGCTACCCCCCTTGGGATAGGTTTTCCACAGCAAGCACCTATTGTTCCTCGGAAGCCGTTTCTGCCCCAGGGGTCTCCGGGCTGTGTTGGTTGGGGTGGAACTCCTGCTAGCAAAACTGCCGGGATGTGGGAAGGGCTCACACTGTGCCTGGGCCCTGTGGTCTCTTCCAGGTCAGTGTATGGCATTTGCTTCACCTTGCCACAGGCACCTGGGAGCATGTCTGCACGTGGAGAAAGACTTTCCCGTGGGAAGCCGTTTTTTGTCAAACGGGTCCCAGTGCTGTGCTCCTCTCTTTTCACTCCTGCTGCCAGAAGCCCAGGGAGGATGGGAGGGCTTAGAACATGGCTGGGCACTGTGGATTCTTCCAGAGAAGTGGAGGGCATTTGCTTTACCTTGCCACAACCACTTGTGATAGGGTCTGCACCTCAGGAAAGCTGTTTCCGGGGGAAGCCGTCTTTTTGCGCAACGGGTCTCAGGGCCGTGGGCCTCGGGTGTCCCTCCGGCTCCCCAAAGCACAGGGACGAGGTGAGGGGCTTAGACCATGACTGGGCAATGTTGTTTCTTACACCTGGGTGTGTGGCATTTTGTTTACCTGGCTACCCCCCTTGGGATAGGTTTTCCACAGCAAGCACCTATTGTTCCTCGGAAGCCGTTTCTGCCCCAGGGGTCTCCGGGCAGTGTTGGTTGGGGTGGAACTCCTGCTAGCAAAACTGCCGGGATGTGGGAAGGGCTCACACTGTGCCTGGGCCCTGTGGTCTCTTCCAGGTCAGTGTATGGCATTTGCTTCACCTTGCCACAGGCACCTGGGAGCATGTCTGCACGTGGAGAAAGACTTTCCCGTGGGAAGCCGTTTTTTGTCAAACGGGTCCCAGTGCTGTGCTCCTCTCTTTTCACTCCTGCTGCCAGAAGCCCAGGGAGGATGGGAGGGCTTAGAACATGGCTGGGCACTGTGGATTCTTCCAGAGAAGTGGAGGGCATTTGCTTTACCTTGCCACAACCACTTGTGATAGGATCTGCACCTCAGGAAAGCTGTTTCCGGGGGAAGCCGTCTTTTTGCGCAACGGGTCTCAGGGCCGTGGGCCTCGGGTGTCCCTCCGGCTCCCCAAAGCACAGGGACGAGGTGAGGGGCTTAGACCATGACTGGGCAATGTTGTTTCTTACACCTGGGTGTGTGGCATTTTGTTTACCTGGCTACCCCCCTTGGGATAGGTTTTCCACAGCAAGCACCTATTGTTCCTCGGAAGCCGTTTCTGCCCCAGGGGTCTCCGGGCTGTGTTGGTTGGGGTGGAACTCCTGCTAGCAAAAGTGCCGGGATGTGGGAAGGGCTCACACTGTGCCTGGGCCCTGTGGTCTCTTCCAGGTCAGTGTATGGCATTTCCTTCACCTTGCCACAGGCACCTGGGAGCATGTCTGCACGTGGAGAAAGACTTTCCCGTGGGAAGCCGTTTTTTGTCAAACGGGTCCCAGTGCTGTGCTCCTCTCTTTTCACTCCTGCTGCCAGAAGCCCAGGGAGGATGGGAGGGCTTAGAACATGGCTGGGCACTGTGGTTTCTTCCAGAGAAGTGGAGGGCATTTGCTTTACCTTGCCACAACACTTGTGATAGGGTCTGCACCTCAGGAAAGCTGTTTCCGTGGGAAGCCAGCTTTTTGCGAAACGGGTCTCAGGGCCGTGGGCCTCGGGTGTCCCTCCGGCTCCCCAAAGCACAGGGACGAGGTGAGGGGCTCAGACCATGCCTGGACAATGATGTTTCTTACACCTGGGTGTGTGGCATTTTGTTTACCTGGCTACCCCCACTTGGGATAGGTTTTCCACAGCAAGTACCTATTGTTCGTCGGAAGCCGTTTCTGCCCCAGGGGTCTCCGGGCTGTGTTGCTTAGGGTGGAACTCCTGCTAGCAAAACTGCCGGGATGTGGGAAGGGCTCACACTGTGTCTGGGCCCTGTGGTCTCTTCCAGGTCAGTGTATGGCATTTCCTTCACCTTGCCACAGGCACCTGGGAGCATGTCTGCACGTGGAGAAAGACTTTCCCGTGGGAAGCCGTTTTTTGTCAAACGGGTCCCAGTGCTATGTTCCTCTCTTTTCACTCCTGCTGCCAGAACCCAGGGAGGATGGGAGGGCTTAGAACATGGCTGGGCACTGTGGATTCTTCCAGAGAAGTAGAGGGCATTTGCTTTACCTTGCCACAACCACTTGTGATAGGGTCTGCACCTCAGGAAAGCTGTTTCCGAGGGAAGCCGTCTTTTTGCGCAACGTGTCTCAGGGCCGTGGGCCTCGGGTGTCCCTTCGGCTCCCCAAAGCACAGGGACGAGGTGAGGGGCTTAGACCATGACTGGGCAATGTTGTTTCTTACACCTGGGTGTGTGGCATTTTGTTTACCTGGCTACCCCCCTTGGGATAGGTTTTCCACAGCAAGCACCTATTGTTCCTCGGAAGCCGTTTCTGCCCCAGGGGTCTCCGGGCTGTGTTGCTTGGGGTGGAACTCCTGCTAGCAAAACTGCCGGGATGTGGGAAGGGCTCACACTGTGCCTGGGCCCTGTGGTCTCTTCCAGGTCAGTGTATGGCATTTGCTTCACCTTGCCACAGGCACCTGGGAGCATGTCTGCATGTGGAGAAAGACTTTCCCGTGGGAAGCCGTTTTTTGTCAAACGGGTCCCAGTGCTGTGCTCCTCTCTTTTCACTCCTGCTGCCAGAAGCCCAGGGAGGATGGGAGGGCTTAGAACATAGCTGGGCACTGTGGTTTCTTCCAGAGAAGTGGAGGGCATTTGCTTTACCTTGCCACAACACTTGTGATAGGGTCTGCACCTCAGGAAAGCTGTTTCCGTGGAAGCCGGCTTTTTGCGAAACGGGTCTCAGGGCCGTGGGCCTCGGGTGTCCCTCCGGCTCCCCAAAGCACAGGGACGAGGTGAGGGGCTTAGACCATGACTGGGCAATGTTGTTTCTTACACCTGGGTGTGTGGCATTTTGTTTACCTGGCTACCCCCACTTGGGATAGGTTTTCCACAGCAAGCACCTATTTTTCCTCGGAAGCCGTTTCTGCCCCAGGGGTCTCCGGGCTGTGTTGGTCGGGGTGGAACTCCTGCTAGCAAAACTGCCGGGATGTGGGAAGGGCTCACACTGTGTCTGGGCCCTGTGGTCTCTTCCAGGTCAGTGTATGGCATTTCCTTCACCTTGCCACAGGCACCTGGGAGCATGTCTGCATGTGGAGAAAGACTTTCCCGTGGGAAGCCGTTTTTTGTCAAACGGGTCCCAGTGCTGTGCTCCTCTCTTTTCACTCCTGCTGCCAGAAGCCCAGGGAGGATGGGAGGGGTTAGAACATGGCTGGGCACTGTGGATTCTTCCAGAGAAGTGGAGGGCATTTGCTTTACCTTGCCACAACCACTTGTGATAGGGTCTGCACCTCAGGAAAGCTGTTTCCGTGGGAAGCCGGCTTTTTGCGCAACAGGTCTCAGGGCCGTGGGCCTCGGGTGTCCCTCCGGCTCCCCAAAGCACAGGGACGAGGTGAGGGGCTTAGACCATGACTGGGCAATGTTGTTTCTTACACCTGGGTGTGTGGCATTTTGTTTACCTGGCTACCCCCACTTGGGATAGGTTTTCCACAGCAAGCACCTATTTTTCCTCGGAAGCCGTTTCTGCCCCAGGGGTCTCCGGGCTGTGTTGCTTAGGGTGGAACTCCTGCTAGCAAAAGTGCCGGGATGTGGGAAGGGCTCACACTGTGTCTGGGCCCTGTGGTCTCTTCCAGGTCAGTGTATGGCATTTCCTTCACCTTGCCACAGGCACCTGGGAGCATGTCTGCATGTGGAGAAAGACTTTCCCGTGGGAAGCCGTTTTTTGTCAAACGGGTCCCAGTGCTGTGCTCCTCTCTTTTCACTCCTGCTGCCAGAAGCCCAGGGAGGATGGGAGGGCTTAGAACATGGCTGGGCACTGTGGTTTCTTCCAGAGAAGTGGAGGGCATTTGCTTTACCTTGGCACAACACTTGTGATAGGGTCTGCACCTCAGGAAAGCTGTTTCCTTGGGAAGCCAGCTTTTTGCGAAACGGGTCTCAGGGCCGTGGGCCTCGGGTGTCCCTCCGGCTCCCCAAAGCACAGGGACGAGGTGAGGGGCTCAGACCATGCCTGGACAATGATGTTTCTTACACCTGGGTGTGTGGCATTTTGTTTACCTGGCTACCCCCACTTGGGATAGGTTTTCCACAGCAAGTACCTATTTTTCCTCGGAAGCCGTTTCTGCCCCAGGGGTCTCCGGGCTGTGTTGGTTGGGGTGGAACTCCTGCTAGCAAAACCGCCGGGATGAGGGAAGGGCTCAGACTGTGCCTGGGCCCTGTGGTCTCTTCCAGGTCAGTGTATGGCATTTCCTTCACCTTGCCACAGGCACCTGGGAGCATGTCTGCACGTGGAGAAAGACTTTCCCGTGGGAAGCCGTTTTTTGTCAAACGGGTCCCAGTGCTGTGCTCCTCTCTTTTCACTCCTGCTGCCAGAAGCCCAGGGAGGATGGGAGGGCTTAGAACATGGCTGGGCACTGTGGATTCTTCCAGAGAAGTGGAGGGCATTTGCTTTACCTTGCCACAACCACTTGTGATAGGGTCTGCACCTCAGGAAAGCTGTTTCCGAGGGAAGCCGTCTTTTTGCGCAACGGGTCTCAGGGCCGTGGGCCTCGGGTGTCCCTCCGGCTCCCCAAAGCACAGGGACGAGGTGAGGGGCTTAGACCATGACTGGGCAATGTTGTTTCTTACACCTGGGTGTGTGGCATTTTGTTTACCTGGCTACCCCCCTTGGGATAGGTTTTGCACAGCAAGCACCTATTGTTCCTCGGAAGCCGTTTCTGCCCCAGGGGTCTCCGGGCTGTGTTGGTTGGGGTGGAACTCCTGCTAGCAAAACTGCCGGGATGTGGGAAGGGCTCACACTGTGCCTGGGCCCTGTGGTCTCTTCCAGGTCAGTGTATGGCATTTCCTTCACCTTGCCACAGGCACCTGGGAGCATGTCAGCACGTGGAGAAAGACTTTCCCGTGGGAAGCCGTTTTTTGTCAAACGGGTCCCAGTGCTGTGCTCCTCTCTTTTCACTCCTGCTGCCAGAACCCAGGGAGGATGGGAGGGCTTAGAACATGGCTGGGCACTGTGGTTTCTTCCAGAGAAGTAGAGGGCATTTGCTTTACCTTGCCACAACCACTTGTGATAGGGTCTGCACCTCAGGAAAGCTGTTTCCGTGGGAAGCCGTCTTTTTGCGCAACGTGTCTCAGGGCCGTGGGCCTCGGGTGTCCCTTCGGCTCCCCAAAGCACAGGGACGAGGTGAGGGGCTTAGACCATGACTGGGCAATGTTGTTTCTTACACCTGGGTGTGTGGCATTTTGTTTACCTGGCTACCCCCACTTGGGATAGGTTTTCCACAGCAAGTACCTATTTTTCCTCGGAAGCCGTTTCTGCCCCAGGGGTCTCCGGGCTGTGTTGGTCGGGGTGGAACTCCTGCTAGCAAAACTGCCGGGATGTGGGAAGGGCTCACACTGTGTCTGGGCCCTGTGGTCTCTTCCAGGTCAGTGTATGGCATTTCCTTCACCTTGCCACAGGCACCTGGGAGCATGTTTGCATGTGGAGAAAGACTTTCCCGTGGGAAGCCGTTTTTTGTCAAACGGGTCCCAGTGCTGTGCTCCTCTCTTTTCACTCCTGCTGCCAGAAGCCCAGGGAGGATGGGAGGGGTTAGAACATGGCTGGGCACTGTGGTTTCTTCCAGAGAAGTGGAGGACATTTGCTTTACCTTGCCACAACCACTTGTGATAGGGTCTGCACCTCAGGAAAGCTGTTTCCGTGGGAAGCCGTCTTTTTGCGCAACAGGTCTCAGGGCCGTGGGCCTCGGGTGTCCCTCCGGCTCCCCAAAGCACAGGGACGAGGTGAGGGGCTTAGACCATGACTGGGCAATGTTGTTTCTTACACCTGGGTGTGTGGCATTTTGTTTACCTGGCTACCCCCACTTGGGATAGGTTTTCCACAGCAAGTACCTATTGTTCATCGGAAGCCGTTTCTGCCCCAGGGGTCTCCGGGCTGTGTTGGTTGGGGTGGAACTCCTGCTAGCAAAACCGCCGGGATGAGGGAAGGGCTCAGACTGTACCTGGGCCCTGTGGTCTCTTCCAGGTCAGTGTATGGCATTTCCTTCACCTTGCCACAGGCACCTGGGAGCATGTCTGCACGTGGAGAAAGACTTTCCCGTGGGAAGCCGTTTTTTGTCAAACGGGTCCCAGTGCTGTGCTCCTCTCTTTTCACTCCTGCTGCCAGAAGCCCAGGGAGGATGGGAGGGCTTAGAACATGGCTGGGCACTGTGGTTTCTTCCAGAGAAGTGGAGGGCATTTGCTTTACATTGCCACAACACTTGTGATAGGGTCTGCACCTCAGGAAAGCTGTTTCCGTGGGAAGCCGGCTTTTTGCGAAACGGGTCTCAGGGCCGTGGGCCTCGGGTGTCCCTCCGGCTCCCCAAAGCACAGGGACGAGGTGAGGGGCTCAGACCATGCCTGGACAATGATGTTTCTTACACCTGGGTGTGTGGCATTTTGTTTACCTGGCTACCCCCACTTGGGATAGGTTTTCCACAGCAAGTACCTATTGTTCCTTGGAAGCCGTTTCTGCCCCAGGGGTCTCCGGGCTGTGTTGGTTGGGGTGGAACTCCTGCTAGCAAAACCGCCCGGATGAGGGAAGGGCTCAGACTGTGCCTGGGCCCTGTGGTCTCTTCCAGGTCAGTGTATGGCATTTCCTTCACCTTGCCACAGGCACCTGGGAGCATGTCTGCACGTGGAGAAAGACTTTCCCGTGGGAAGCCGTTTTTTGTCAAACGGGTCCCAGTGCTGTGCTCCTCTCTTTTCACTCCTGCTGCCAGAACCCCAGGGAGGATGGGAGGGCTTAGAACATGGCTGGGCACTGTGGTTTCTTCCAGAGAAGTGGAGGGCATTTGCTTTACCTTGCCACAACACTTGTGATAGGGTCTGCACCTCAGGAAAGCTGTTTCCGTGGGAAGCCGGCTTTTTGCGCAACGGGTCTCAGGGCCGTGGGCCTCGGGTGTCCCTCCGGCTCCCCAAAGCACAGGGACGAGGTGAGGGGCTTAGACCATGACTGGGCAATGTTGTTTCTTACACCTGGGTGTGTGGCATTTTGTTTACCTGGCTACCCCCCTTGGGATAGGTTTTCCACAGCAAGCACCTATTGTTCCTCGGAAGCCGTTTCTGCCCCAGGGGTCTCCGGGCTGTGTTGCTTGGGGTGGAACTCCTGCTAGCAAAACTGCCGGGATGTGGGAAGGGCTCACACTGTGCCTGGGCCCTGTGGTCTCTTCCAGGTCAGTGTATGGCATTTCCTTCACCTTGCCACAGGCACCTGGGAGCATGTCTGCACGTGGAGAAAGACTTTCCCGTGGGAAGCCGTTTTTTGTCAAACGGGTCCCAGTGCTGTGCTCTTCTCTTTTCACTCCTGCTGCCAGAAGCCCAGGGAGGATGGGAGGGCTTAGAACATGGCTGGGCACTGTGGATTTTCCAGAGAAGTGGAGGGCATTTGCTTTACCTTGCCACAACCACTTGCGATAGGGTCTGCAACTCAGGAAAGCTGTTTCCGTGGAAGCCGGCTTCTTGCGCAACGGGTCTCAGGGCCGTGGGCCTCGGGTGTCCCTCCGGCTCCCCAAAGCACAGGGACGAGGTGAGGGGCTTAGACCATGACTGGGCAATGTTGTTTCTTACACCTGGGTGTGTGGCATTTTGTTTACCTGGCTACCCCCCTTGGGATAGGTTTTCCACAGCAAGCACCTATTGTTCCTCGGAAGCCGTTTCTGCCCCAGGGGTCTCCGGGCTGTGTTGCTTGGGGTGGAACTCCTGCTAGCAAAACTGCCGGGATGTGGGAAGGGCTCACACTGTGCCTGGGCCCTGTGGTCTCTTCCTGGTCAGTGTATGGCATTTCCTTCACCTTGCCACAGGCACCTGGGAGCATGTCTGCACGTGGAGAAAGACTTTCCCGTGGGAAGCCGTTTTTTGTCAAACGGGTCCCAGTGCTGTGCTCTTCTCTTTTCACTCCTGCTGCCAGAAGCCCAGGGAGGATGGGAGGGCTTAGAACATGGCTGGGCACTGTGGTTTCTTCCAGAGAAGTGGAGGGCATTTGCTTTACCTTGCCACAACACTTGTGATAGGGTCTGCACCTCAGGAAAGCTGTTTCCGTGGAAGCCGGCTTTTTGCGAAACGGGTCTCAGGGCCGTGGGCCTCGGGTGTCCCTCCGGCTCCCCAAGGCACAGGGACGAGGTGAGGGGCTTAGACCATGCCTGGGCAATGTTGTTTCTTACACCTGGGTGTGTGGCATTTTGTTTACCTGGCTACCCCCCTTGGGATAGGTTTTCCACAGCAAGCACCTATTGTTCGTCGGAAGCCGTTTCTGCCCCAGGGGTCTCCGGGCTGTGTTGGTTGGGGTGGAACTCCTGCTAGCAAAACTGCCGGGATGTGGGAAGGGCTCACACTGTGCCTGGGTCCTGTGGTCTCTTCCAGGTCAGTGTATGGCATTTCCTTCACCTTGCCACAGGCACCTGGGAGCATGTCTGCACGTGGAGAAAGACTTTCCCGTGGGAAGCCGTTTTTTGTCAAACGGGTCCCAGTGCTGTGCTCCTCTCTTTTCACTCCTGCTGCCAGAAGCCCAGGGAGGTTGGGAGGGCTTAGAACATGGCTGGGCACTGTGGTTTCTTCCAGAGAAGTGGAGGGCATTTGCTTTACCTTGCCACAACATTTGTGATAGGGTCTGCACCTCAGGAAAGCTGTTTCCTTGGGAAGCCAGCTTTTTGCGCAACGGGTCTCAGGGCCGTGGGCCTCGGGTGTCCCTCCGGCTCCCCAAAGCACAGGGACGAGGTGAGGGGCTCAGACCATGCCTGGACAATGATGTTTCTTACACCTGGGTGTGTGGCATTTTGTTTACCTGGCTACCCCCACTTGGGATAGGTTTTCCACAGCAAGTACCTATTGTTCCTTGGAAGCCGTTTCTGCCCCAGGGGTCTCCGGGCTGTGTTGGTTGGGGTGGAACTCCTGCTAGCAAAACCGCCCGGATGAGGGAAGGGCTCAGACTGTGCCTGGGCCCTGTGGTCTCTTCCAGGTCAGTGTATGGCATTTCCTTCACCTTGCCACAGGCACCTGGGAGCATGTCTGCACGTGGAGAAAGACTTTCCCGTGGGAAGCCGTTTTTTGTCAAACGGGTCCCAGTGCTGTGCTCCTCTCTTTTCACTCCTGCTGCCAGAACCCCAGGGAGGATGGGAGGGCTTAGAACATGGCTGGGCACTGTGGTTTCTTCCAGAGAAGTGGAGGGCATTTGCTTTACCTTGCCACAACACTTGTGATAGGGTCTGCACCTCAGGAAAGCTGTTTCCGTGGGAAGCCGGCTTTTTGCGCAACGGGTCTCAGGGCCGTGGGCCTCGGGTGTCCCTCCGGCTCCCCAAAGCACAGGGACGAGGTGAGGGGCTTAGACCATGACTGGGCAATGTTGTTTCTTACACCTGGGTGTGTGGCATTTTGTTTACCTGGCTACCCCCCTTGGGATAGGTTTTCCACAGCAAGCACCTATTGTTCCTCGGAAGCCGTTTCTGCCCCAGGGGTCTCCGGGCTGTGTTGCTTGGGGTGGAACTCCTGCTAGCAAAACTGCCGGGATGTGGGAAGGGCTCACACTGTGCCTGGGCCCTGTGGTCTCTTCCAGGTCAGTGTATGGCATTTCCTTCACCTTGCCACAGGCACCTGGGAGCATGTCTGCACGTGGAGAAAGACTTTCCCGTGGGAAGCCGTTTTTTGTCAAACGGGTCCCAGTGCTGTGCTCTTCTCTTTTCACTCCTGCTGCCAGAAGCCCAGGGAGGATGGGAGGGCTTAGAACATGGCTGGGCACTGTGGATTTTCCAGAGAAGTGGAGGGCATTTGCTTTACCTTGCCACAACCACTTGCGATAGGGTCTGCAACTCAGGAAAGCTGTTTCCGTGGAAGCCGGCTTCTTGCGCAACGGGTCTCAGGGCCGTGGGCCTCGGGTGTCCCTCCGGCTCCCCAAAGCACAGGGACGAGGTGAGGGGCTTAGACCATGACTGGGCAATGTTGTTTCTTACACCTGGGTGTGTGGCATTTTGTTTACCTGGCTACCCCCCTTGGGATAGGTTTTCCACAGCAAGCACCTATTGTTCCTCGGAAGCCGTTTCTGCCCCAGGGGTCTCCGGGCTGTGTTGCTTGGGGTGGAACTCCTGCTAGCAAAACTGCCGGGATGTGGGAAGGGCTCACACTGTGCCTGGGCCCTGTGGTCTCTTCCTGGTCAGTGTATGGCATTTCCTTCACCTTGCCACAGGCACCTGGGAGCATGTCTGCACGTGGAGAAAGACTTTCCCGTGGGAAGCCGTTTTTTGTCAAACGGGTCCCAGTGCTGTGCTCTTCTCTTTTCACTCCTGCTGCCAGAAGCCCAGGGAGGATGGGAGGGCTTAGAACATGGCTGGGCACTGTGGTTTCTTCCAGAGAAGTGGAGGGCATTTGCTTTACCTTGCCACAACACTTGTGATAGGGTCTGCACCTCAGGAAAGCTGTTTCCGTGGAAGCCGGCTTTTTGCGAAACGGGTCTCAGGGCCGTGGGCCTCGGGTGTCCCTCCGGCTCCCCAAGGCACAGGGACGAGGTGAGGGGCTTAGACCATGCCTGGGCAATGTTGTTTCTTACACCTGGGTGTGTGGCATTTTGTTTACCTGGCTACCCCCCTTGGGATAGGTTTTCCACAGCAAGCACCTATTGTTCGTCGGAAGCCGTTTCTGCCCCAGGGGTCTCCGGGCTGTGTTGGTTGGGGTGGAACTCCTGCTAGCAAAACTGCCGGGATGTGGGAAGGGCTCACACTGTGCCTGGGTCCTGTGGTCTCTTCCAGGTCAGTGTATGGCATTTCCTTCACCTTGCCACAGGCACCTGGGAGCATGTCTGCACGTGGAGAAAGACTTTCCCGTGGGAAGCCGTTTTTTGTCAAACGGGTCCCAGTGCTGTGCTCCTCTCTTTTCACTCCTGCTGCCAGAAGCCCAGGGAGGTTGGGAGGGCTTAGAACATGGCTGGGCACTGTGGTTTCTTCCAGAGAAGTGGAGGGCATTTGCTTTACCTTGCCACAACATTTGTGATAGGGTCTGCACCTCAGGAAAGCTGTTTCCTTGGGAAGCCAGCTTTTTGCGCAACGGGTCTCAGGGCCGTGGGCCTCGGGTGTCCCTCCGGCTCCCCAAAGCACAGGGACGAGGTGAGGGGCTCAGACCATGCCTGGACAATGATGTTTCTTACACCTGGGTGTGTGGCATTTTGTTTACCTGGCTACCCCCACTTGGGATAGGTTTTCCACAGCAAGTACCTATTGTTCGTCGGAAGCCGTTTCTGCCCCAGGGGTCTCCGGGCTGTGTTGGTTGGGGTGGAACTCCTGCTAGCAAAACCGCCGGGATGAGGGAAGGGCTCAGACTGTGCCTGGGCCCTGTGGTCTCTTCCAGGTCAGTGTATGGCATTTCCTTCACCTTGCCACAGGCACCTGGGAGCATGTCTGCACGTGGAGAAAGACTTTCCCGTGGGAAGCCGTTTTTTGTCAAACGGGTCCCAGTGCTGTGCTCCTCTCTTTTCACTCCTGCTGCCAGAAGCCCAGGGCGGATGGGAGGGCTTAGAACATGGCTGGGCACTGTGGATTCTTCCAGAGACGTGGAGGGCATTTGCTTTACCTTGCCACAACCACTTGTGATAGGGTCTGCACCTCAGGAAAGCTGTTTCCGTGGGAAGCCGGCTTTTTGCGCAACGGGTCTCAGGGCCGTGGTCCTCGGGTGTCCCTCCGGCTCCCCAAAGCACAGGGACGAGGTGAGGGGCTTAGACCATGACTGGGCAATGTTGTTTCTTACACCTGGGTGTGTGGCATTTTGTGTACCTGGCTACCCCCCTTGGGATAGGTTTTCCACAGCAAGCACCTATTGTTCCTCGGAAGCCGTTTCTGCCCCAGGGGTCTCCGGGCTGTGTTGGTTGGGGTGGAACTCCTGCTAGCAAAACTGCCGGGATGTGGGAAGGGCTCACACTGTGCCTGGGCCCTGTGGTCTCTTCCAGGTCAGTGTATGGCATTTGCTTCACCTTGCCACAGGCACCTGGGAGCATGTCTGCACGTGGAGAAAGACTTTCCCGTGGGAAGCCGTTTTTTGTCAAACGGGTCCCAGTGCTGTGCTCCTCTCTTTTCACTCCTGCTGCCAGAAGCCCAGGGAGGATGGGAGGGCTTAGAACATGGCTGGGCACTGTGGATTCTTCCAGAGAAGTGGAGGGCATTTGCTTTACCTTGCCACAACCACTTGTGATAGGGTCTGCACCTCAGGAAAGCTGTTTCCGGGGGAAGCCGTCTTTTTGCGCAACGGGTCTCAGGGCCGTGGGCCTCGGGTGTCCCTCCGGCTCCCCAAAGCACAGGGACGAGGTGAGGGGCTTAGACCATGACTGGGCAATGTTGTTTCTTACACCTGGGTGTGTGGCATTTTGTTTACCTGGCTACCCCCCTTGGGATAGGTTTTCCACAGCAAGCACCTATTGTTCCTCGGAAGCCGTTTCTGCCCCAGGGGTCTCCGGGCTGTGTTGGTTGGGGTGGAACTCCTGCTAGCAAAACTGCCGGGATGTGGGAAGGTCTCACACTGTGCCTGGGCCCTGTGGTTTCTTCCAGGTCAGTGTATGGCATTTCCTTCACCTTGCCACAGGCACCTGGGAGCATGTCTGCACGTGGAGAAAGACTTTCCCGTGGGAAGCCGTTTTTTGTCAAACGAGTCCCAGTGCTGTGCTCCTCTCTTTTCACTCCTGCTGCCAGAAGCCCAGGGAGGATGGGAGGGCTTAGAACATGGCTGGGCACTGTGGTTTCTTCCAGAGAAGTGGAGGGCATTTGCTTTACCTTGCCACAACACTTGTGATAGGGTCTGCACCTCAGGAAAGCTGTTTCCGTGGGAAGCCAGCTTTTTGCGAAACGGGTCTCAGGGCCGTGGGCCTCGGGTGTCCCTCCGGCTCCCCAAAGCACAGGGACGAGGTGAGGGGCTCAGACCATGCCTGGACAATGATGTTTCTTACACCTGGGTGTGTGGCATTTTGTTTACCTGGCTACCCCCACTTGGGATAGGTTTTCCACAGCAAGTACCTATTGTTCGTCGGAAGTCGTTTCTGCCCCAGGGGTCTCCGGGCTGTGTTGGTTGGGGTGTAACTCCTGCTAGCAAAACCGCCGGGATGAGGGAAGGGCTCAGACTGTGCCTGGGCCCTGTGGTCTCTTCCAGATCAGTGTATGGCATTTCCTTCACCTTGCCACAGGCACCTGGGAGCATGTCTGCACGTGGAGAAAGACTTTCCCGTGGGAAGCCGTTTTTTGTCAAACGGGTCCCAGTGCTGTGCTCCTCTCTTTTCACTCCTGCTGCCAGAAGCCCAGGGAGGATGGGAGGGCTTAGAACATGGCTGGGCACTGTGGTTTCTTCCAGAGAAGTGGAGGGCATTTGCTTTACCTTGCCACAACACTTGTGATAGGGTCTGCACCTCAGGAAAGCTGTTTCCGTGGGAAGCCGGCTTTTTGCGAAACGGGTCTCAGGGCCGTGGGCCTCGGGTGTCCCTCCGGCTCCCCAAAGCACAGGGACGAGGTGAGGGGCTCAGACCATGCCTGGACAATGATGTTTCTTACACCTGGGTGTGTGGCATTTTGTTTACCTGGCTACCCCCACTTGGGATAGGTTTTCCACAGCAAGTACCTATTGTTCGTCGGAAGTCGTTTCTGCCCCAGGGGTCTCCGGGCTGTGTTGGTTGGGGTGGAACTCCTGCTAGCAAAACCGCCGGGATGAGGGAAGGGCTCAGACTGTGCCTGGGCCCTGTGGTCTCTTCCAGATCAGTGTATGGCATTTCCTTCACCTTGCCACAGGCACCTGGGAGCATGTCTGCACGTGGAGAAAGACTTTCCCGTGGGAAGCCGTTTTTTGTCAAACGGGTCCCAGTGCTGTGCTCCTCTCTTTTCACTCCTGCTGCCAGAAGCCCAGGGAGGATGGGAGGGCTTAGAACATGGCTGGGCACTGTGGTTTCTTCCAGAGAAGTGGAGGGCATTTGCTTTACCTTGCCACAACACTTGTGATAGGGTCTGCACCTCAGGAAAGCTGTTTCCGTGGGAAGCCGGCTTTTTGCGAAACGGGTCTCAGGGCCGTGGGCCTCGGGTTTCCCTCCGGCTCCCCAAAGCACAGGGACGAGGTGAGGGGCTCAGACCATGCCTGGACAATGATGTTTCTTACACCTGGGTGTGTGGCATTTTGTTTACCTGGCTACCCCCACTTGGGATAGGTTTTCCACAGCAAGTACCTATTGTTCGTCGGAAGCCGTTTCTGCCCCAGGGGTCTCCGGGCTGTGTTGGTTGGGGTGGAACTCCTGCTAGCAAAACCGCCGGGATGAGGGAAGGGCTCAGACTGTGCCTGGGCCCTGTGGTCTCTTCCAGGTCAGTGTATGGCATTTCCTTCACCTTGCCACAGGCACCTGGGAGCATGTCTGCACGTGGAGAAAGACTTTCCCGTGGGAAGCCGTTTTTTGTCAAACGGGTCCCAGTGCTGTGCTCCTCTCTTTTCACTCCTGCTGCCAGAAGCCCAGGGAGGATGGGAGGGCTTAGAACATGGCTGGGCACTGTGGATTCTTCCAGAGAAGTGGAGGGCATTTGCTTTACCTTGCCACAACCACTTGTGATAGGGTCTGCACCTCAGAAAAGCTGTTTCCGTGGGAAGCCGGCTTTTTGCGCAACGGGTCTCAGGGCCGTGGGCCTCGGGTGTCCCTCCGGCTCCCCAAAGCACAGGGACGAGGTGAGGGGCTTAGACCATGACTGGGCAATGTTGTTTCTTACACCTGGGTGTATGGCATTTTGTTTACCTGGCTACCCCCCTTGGGATAGGTTTTCCACAGCAAGCACCTATTGTTCCTCGGAAGCCGTTTCTGCCCCAGGGGTCTCCGGGCTGTGTTGGTTGGGGTGGAACTCCTGCTAGCAAAACTGCCGGGATGTGGGAAGGGCTCACACTGTGCCTGGGCCCTGTGGTCTCTTCCAGGTCAGTGTATGGCATTTGCTTCACCTTGCCACAGGCACCTGGGAGCATGTCTGCACGTGGAGAAAGACTTTCCCGTGGGAAGCCGTTTTTTGTCAAACGGGTCCCAGTGCTGTGCTCCTCTCTTTTCACTCCTGCTGCCAGAAGCCCAGGGAGGATGGGAGGGCTTAGAACATGGCTGGGCACTGTGGATTCTTCCAGAGAAGTGGAGGGCATTTGCTTTACCTTGCCACAACCACTTGTGATAGGGTCTGCACCTCAGGAAAGCTGTTTCCGGGGGAAGCCGTCTTTTTGCGCAACGGGTCTCAGGGCCGTGGGCCTCGGGTGTCCCTCCGGCTCCCCAAAGCACAGGGACGAGGTGAGGGGCTTAGACCATGACTGGGCAATGTTGTTTCTTACACCTGGGTGTGTGGCATTTTGTTTACCTGGCTACCCCCCTTGGGATAGGTTTTCCACAGCAAGCACCTATTGTTCCTCGGAAGCCGTTTCTGCCCCAGGGGTCTCCGGGCTGTGTTGGTTGGGGTGGAACTCCTGCTAGCAAAACTGCCGGGATGTGGGAAGGTCTCACACTGTGCCTGGGCCCTGTGGTTTCTTCCAGGTCAGTGTATGGCATTTCCTTCACCTTGCCACAGGCACCTGGGAGCATGTCTGCACGTGGAGAAAGACTTTCCCGTGGGAAGCCGTTTTTTGTCAAACGGGTCCAAGTGCTGTGCTCCTCTCTTTTCACTCCTGCTGCCAGAAGCCCAGGGAGGATGGGAGGGCTTAGAACATGGCTGGGCACTGTGGTTTCTTCCAGAGAAGTGGAGGGCATTTGCTTTACCTTGCCACAACACTTGTGATAGGGTCTGCACCTCAGGAAAGCTGTTTCCGTGGGAAGCCGGCTTTTTGCGAAACGGGTCTCAGGGCCGTGGGCCTCGGGTGTCCCTCCGGCTCCCCAAAGCACAGGGACGAGGTGAGGGGCTCAGACCATGCCTGGACAATGATGTTTCTTACACCTGGGTGTGTGGCATTTTGTTTACCTGGCTACCCCCACTTGGGATAGGTTTTCCACAGCAAGTACCTATTGTTCGTCGGAAGCCGTTTCTGCCCCAGGGGTCTCCGGGCTGTGTTGGTTGGGGTGGAACTCCTGCTAGCAAAACCGCCGGGATGAGGGAAGGGCTCAGACTGTGCCTGGGCCCTGTGGTCTCTTCCAGGTCAGTGTATGGCATTTCCTTCACCTTGCCACAGGCACCTGGGAGCATGTCTGCACGTGGAGAAAGACTTTCCCGTGGGTAGCCGTTTTTTGTCAAACGGATCCCAGTGCTGTGCTCCTCTCTTTTCACTCCTGCTGCCAGAAGCCCAGGGAGGATGGGAGGGCTTAGAACATGGCTGGGCACTGTGGTTTCTTCCAGAGAAGTGGAGCGCATTTGCTTTACCTTGCCACAACCACTTGTGAGAGGGTCTGCCCCTCAGGAAACCTGTTTCCGTGGGAAGCCGTGTTTTTGCGCAACGGGTCTCAGGGCCGTGGGCCTCGGGTGTCCCTCCGGCTCCCCAAAGCACAGGGACGAGGTGAGGGGCTTAGACCATGCCTGGGCAATGTTGTTTCTTACACCTGGGTGTGTGGCATTTTGTTTACCTGGCTACCCCCCTTGGGATAGGTTTTCCACAGCAAGCACCTATTGTTCCTCGGAAGCCGTTTCTGCCCCAGGGGTCTCCGGGCTGTGTTGGTTGGGGTGGAACTCCTGCTAGCAAAACTGCCGGGATGTGGGAAGGGCTCACACTGTGCCTGGGCCCTGTGGTCTCTTCCAGGTCAGTGTATGGCATTTGCTTCACCTTGCCACAGGCACCTGGGAGCATGTCTGCACGTGGAGAAAGACTTTCCCGTGGGAAGCCGTTTTTTGTCAAACGGGTCCCAGTGCTGTGCTCCTCTCTTTTCACTCCTGCTGCCAGAAGCCCAGGGAGGATGGGAGGGCTTAGAACATGGCTGGGCACTGTGGATTCTTCCAGAGAAGTGGAGGGCATTTGCTTTACCTTGCCACAACCACTTGTGATAGGGTCTGCACCTCAGGAAAGCTGTTTCCGGGGGAAGCCGTCTTTTTGCGCAACGGGTCTCAGGGCCGTGGGCCTCGGGTGTCCCTCCGGCTCCCCAAAGCACAGGGACGAGGTGAGGGGCTTAGACCATGACTGGGCAATGTTGTTTCTTACACCTGGGTGTGTGGCATTTTGTTTACCTGGCTACCCCCCTTGGGATAGGTTTTCCACAGCAAGCACCTATTGTTCCTCGGAAGCCGTTTCTGCCCCAGGGGTCTCTGGGCAGTGTTGGTTGGGGTGGAACTCCTGCTAGCAAAACTGCCGGGATGTGGGAAGGGCTCACACTGTGCCTGGGCCCTGTGGTCTCTTCCAGGTCAGTGTATGGCATTTGCTTCACCTTGCCACAGGCACCTGGGAGCATGTCTGCACGTGGAGAAAGACTTTCCCGTGGGAAGCCGTTTTTTGTCAAACGGGTCCCAGTGCTGTGCTCCTCTCTTTTCACTCCTGCTGCCAGAAGCCCAGGGAGGATGGGAGGGCTTAGAACATGGCTGGGCACTGTGGATTCTTCCAGAGAAGTGGAGGGCATTTGCTTTACCTTGCCACAACCACTTGTGATAGGATCTGCACCTCAGGAAAGCTGTTTCCGGGGGAAGCCGTCTTTTTGCGCAACGGGTCTCAGGGCCGTGGGCCTCGGGTGTCCCTCCGGCTCCCCAAAGCACAGGGACGAGGTGAGGGGCTTAGACCATGACTGGGCAATGTTGTTTCTTACACCTGGGTGTGTGGCATTTTGTTTACCTGGCTACCCCCCTTGGGATAGGTTTTCCACAGCAAGCACCTATTGTTCCTCGGAAGCCGTTTCTGCCCCAGGGGTCTCCGGGCTGTGTTGGTTGGGGTGGAACTCCTGCTAGCAAAAGTGCCGGGATGTGGGAAGGGCTCACACTGTGCCTGGGCCCTGTGGTCTCTTCCAGGTCAGTGTATGGCATTTCCTTCACCTTGCCACAGGCACCTGGGAGCATGTCTGCACGTGGAGAAAGACTTTCCCGTGGGAAGCCGTTTTTTGTCAAACGGGTCCCAGTGCTGTGCTCCTCTCTTTTCACTCCTGCTGCCAGAAGCCCAGGGAGGATGGGAGGGCTTAGAAAATGGCTGGGCACTGTGGTTTCTTCCAGAGAAGTGGAGGGCATTTGCTTTACCTTGCCACAACACTTGTGATAGGGTCTGCACCTCAGGAAAGCTGTTTCCGTGGGAAGCCAGCTTTTTGCGAAACGGGTCTCAGGGCCGTGGGCCTCGGGTGTCCCTCCGGCTCCCCAAAGCACAGGGACGAGGTGAGGGGCTCAGACCATGCCTGGACAATGATGTTTCTTACACCTGGGTGTGTGGCATTTTGTTTACCTGGCTACCCCCACTTGGGATAGGTTTTCCACAGCAAGTACCTATTGTTCGTCGGAAGTCGTTTCTGCCCCAGGGGTCTCCGGGCTGTGTTGGTTGGGGTGGAACTCCTGCTAGCAAAACCGCCGGGATGAGGGAAGGGCTCAGACTGTGCCTGGGCCCTGTGGTCTCTTCCAGATCAGTGTATGGCATTTCCTTCACCTTGCCACAGGCACCTGGGAGCATGTCTGCACGTGGAGAAAGACTTTCCCGTGGGAAGCCGTTTTTTGTCAAACGGGTCCCAGTGCTGTGCTCCTCTCTTTTCACTCCTGCTGCCAGAAGCCCAGGGAGGATGGGAGGGCTTAGAACATGGCTGGGCACTGTGGATTCTTCCAGAGAAGTGGAGGGCATTTTCTTTACCTTGCCACAACCACTTGTGATAGGGTCTGCACCTCAGGAAAGCTGTTTCCGTGGGAAGCCGGCTTTTTGCGCAACAAGTCTCAGGGCCGTGGGCCTCGGGTGTCCCTCCGGCTCCCCAAAGCACAGGGATGAGGTGAGGGGCTTAGACCATGACTGGGCAATGTTGTTTCTTACACCTGGGTGTGTGGCATTTTGTTTACCTGGCTACCCCCCTTGGGATAGGTTTTCCACAGCAAGCACCTATTGTTCCTCGGAAGCCGTTTCTGCCCCAGGGGTCTCCGGGCTGTGTTGGTTGGGGTGGAACTCCTGCTAGCAAAACTGCCGGGATGTGGGAAGGGCTCACACTGTGCCTGGGCCCTGTGGTCTCTTCCAGGTCAGTGTATGGCATTTCCTTCACCTTGCCACAGGCACCTGGGAGCATGTCTGCACGTGGAGAAAGACTTTCCCGTGGGAAGCCGTTTTTTGTCAAACGGGTCCCAGTGCTGTGCTCCTCTCTTTTCACTCCTGCTGCCAGAAGCCCAGGGAGGATGGGAGGGCTTAGAACATGGCTGGGCACTGTGGTTTCTTCCAGAAAAGTGGAGGGCATTTGCTTTACCTTGCCACAACACTTGTGATAGGGTCTGCACCTCAGGAAAGCTGTTTCCGTGGAAGCCGGCTTTTTGCGAAACGGGTCTCAGGGCCGTGGGCCTCGGGTGTCCCTCCGGCTCCCCAAAGCACAGGGACGAGGTGAGGGGCTTAGACCATGACTGGGCAATGATGTTTCTTACACCTGGGTGTGTGGCATTTTGTTTACCTGGCTACCCCCACTTGGGATAGGTTTTCCACAGCAAGTACCTATAGTTCGTCGGAAGCCGTTTCTGCCCCAGGGGTCTCCGGGCTGTGTTGGTTGGGGTGGAACTCCTGCTAGCAAAACCGCCGGGATGAGGGAAGGGCTCAGACTGTGCCTGGGCCCTGTGGTCTCTTCCAGGTCAGTGTATGGCATTTCCTTCACCTTGCCACAGGCACCTGGGAGCATGTCTGCACGTGGAGAAAGACTTTCCCGTGGGAAGCCGTTTTTTGTCAAACGGGTCCCAGTGCTGTCCTCCTCTCTTTTCACTCCTGCTGCCAGAAGCCCAGGGAGGATGGGAGGGCTTAGAACATGGCTGGGCACTGTGGATTCTTCCAGAGAAGTGGAGGGCATTTGCTTTACCTTGCCACAACCACTTGTGATAGGGTCTGCACCTCAGGAAAGCTGTTTCCGTGGGAAGCCGTCTTTTTGCGCAACGGGTCTCAGGGCCGTGGGCCTCGGGTGTCCCTTCGGCTCCCCAAAGCACAGGGACGAGGTGAGGGGCTTAGACCATGACTGGGCAATGTTGTTTCTTACACCTGGGTGTGTGGCATTTTGTTTACCTGGCTACCCCCACTTGGGATAGGTTTTCCACAGCAAGCACCTATTTTTCCTCGGAAGCCGTTTCTGCCCCAGGGGTCTCCGGGCTGTGTTGGTCGGGGTGGAACTCCTGCTAGCAAAACTGCCGGGATGTGGGAAGGGCTCACACTGTGTCTGGGCCCTGTGGTCTCTTCCAGGTCAGTGTATGGCATTTCCTTCACCTTGCCACAGGCACCTGGGAGCATGTCTGCATGTGGAGAAAGACTTTCCCGTGGGAAGCCGTTTTTTGTCAAACGGGTCCCAGTGCTGTGCTCCTCTCTTTTCACTCCTGCTGCCAGAAGCCCAGGGAGGATGGGAGGGGTTAGAACATGGCTGGGCACTGTGGTTTCTTCCAGAGAAGTGGAGGGCATTTGCTTTACCTTGCCACAACCACTTGTGATAGGGTCTGCACCTCAGGAAAGCTGTTTCCGTGGGAAGCCGTCTTTTTGCGCAACAGGTCTCAGGGCCGTGGGCCTCGGGTGTCCCTCCGGCTCCCCAAAGCACAGGGACGAGGTGAGGGGCTTAGACCATGACTGGGCAATGTTGTTTCTTACACCTGGGTGTGTGGCATTTTGTTTACCTGGCTACCCCCCTTGGGATAGGTTTTCCACAGCAAGCACCTATTGTTCCTCAGAAGCCGTTTCTGCCCCAGGGGTCTCCGGGCTGTGTTGGTTGGGGTGGAACTCCTGCTAGCAAAACTGCCGGGATGTGGGAAGGGCTCACACTGTGCCTGGGCCCTGTGGTCTCTTCCAGGTCAGTGTATGGCATTTCCTTCACCTTGCCACAGGCACCTGGGAGCATGTCTGCACGTGGAGAAAGACTTTCCCGTGGGAAGCCGTTTTTTGTCAAACGGGTCCCAGTGCTGTGCTCCTCTCTTTTCACTCCTGCTGCCAGAAGCCCAGGGAGGATGGGAGGGCTTAGAACATGGCTGGGCATTGTGGTTTCTTCCAGAGAAGTGGAGGGCATTTGCTTTACCTTGCCCCAACACTTGTGATTGGGTCTGCACCTCAGGAAAGCTGTTTCCGTGGAAGCCGGCTTTTTGCGAAACGGGTCTCAGGGCCGTGGGCCTCGGGTGTCCCTCCGGCTCCCCAAAGCACAGGGACGAGGTGAGGGGCTTAGACCATGACTGGGCAATGATGTTTCTTACACCTGGGTGTGTGGCATTTTGTTTACCTGGCTACCCCCACTTGGGATAGGTTTTCCACAGCAAGTACCTATAGTTCGTCGGAAGCCGTTTCTGCCCCAGGGGTCTCCGGGCTGTGTTGGTTGGGGTGGAACTCCTGCTAGCAAAACCGCCGGGATGAGGGAAGGGCTCAGACTGTGCCTGGGCCCTGTGGTCTCTTCCAGGTCAGTGTATGGCATTTTCTTCACCTTGCCACAGGCACCTGGGAGCATGTCTGCACGTGGAGAAAGACTTTCCCGTGGGAAGCCGTTTTTTGTCAAACGGGTCCCAGTGCTGTCCTCCTCTCTTTTCACTCCTGCTGCCAGAAGCCCAGGGAGGATGGGAGGGCTTAGAACATGGCTGGGCACTGTGGATTCTTCCAGAGAAGTGGAGGGCATTTGCTTTACCTTGCCACAACCACTTGTGATAGGGTCTGCACCTCAGGAAAGCTGTTTCCGTGGGAAGCCGTCTTTTTGCGCAACGGGTCTCAGGGCCGTGGGCCTCGGGTGTCCCTCCGGCTCCCCAAAGCACAGGGACGAGGTGAGGGGCTTAGACCATGACTGGGCAATGTTGTTTCTTACACCTGGGTGTGTGGCATTTTGTTTACCTGGCTACCCCCCTTGGGATAGGTTTTCCACAGCAAGCACCTATTGTTCCTCGGAAGCCGTTTCTGCCCCAGGGGTCTCCGGGCTGTGTTGGTTGGGGTGGAACTCCTGCTAGCAAAACTGCCGGGATGTGGGAAGGGCTCACACTGTGCCTGGGCCCTGTGGTCTCTTCCAGGTCAGTGTATGGCATTTGCTTCACCTTGCCACAGGCACCTGGGAGCATGTCTGCACGTGGAGAAATACTTTCCCGTGGGAAGCCGTTTTTTGTCAAACGGGTCCCAGTGTTGTGCTCCTCTCTTTTCACTCCTGCTGCCAGAAGCCCAGGGAGGATGGGAGGGCTTAGAACATGGCTGGGCACTGTGGATTCTTCCAGAGAAGTGGGGGGCATTTCCTTTACCTTGCCACAACCACTTGTGATAGGGTCTGCACCTCAGGAAAGCTGTTTCCGTGGGAAGCCGGCTTTTTGCGCAACAGGTCTCAGGGCCGTGGGCCTCGGGTGTCCCTCCGGCTCCCCAAAGCACAGGGACGAGGTGAGGGGCTTAGACCATGACTGGGCAATGTTGTTTCTTACACCTGGGTGTGTGGCATTTTGTTTACCTGGCTACCCCCCTTGGGATAGGTTTTCCACAGCAAGCACCTATTGTTCCTCGGAAGCCGTTTCTGCCCCAGGGGTCTCCGGGCTGTGTTGCTTGGGGTGGAACTCCTGCTGGCAAAACTGCCGGGATGTGGGAAGGGCTCACACTGTGCCTGGGCCCTGTGGTCTCTTCCAGGTAGTGTATGGCATTTCCTTCACCTTGCCACAGGCACCTGGGAGCATGTCTGCATGTGGAGAAAGACTTTCCCGTGGGAAGCCGTTTTTTGTCAAACGGGTCCCAGTGCTGTGCTCCTCTCTTTTCACTCCTGCTGCCAGAAGCCCAGGGAGGATGGGAGGGCTTAGAACATGGCTGGGCACTGTAGTTTCTTCCAGAGAAGTGGAGGGCATTTGCTTTACCTTGCCACAACACTTGTGATAGGGTCTGCACCTCAGGAAAGCTGTTTCCGTGGGAAGCCGGCTTTTTGCGAAACGGGTCTCAGGGCCGTGGGCCTCGGGTGTCCCTCCGGCTCCCCAAAGCACAGGGACGAGGTGAGGGGCTCAGACCATGCCTGGACAATGATGTTTCTTACACCTGGGTGTGTCGCATTTTGTTTACCTGGCTACCCCCACTTGGGATAGGTTTTCCACAGCAAGTACCTATTGTTCGTCGGAAGCCGTTTCTGCCCCAGGGGTCTCCGGGCTGTGTTGGTTGGGGTGGAACTCCTACTAGCAAAACTGCCGGGATGTGGGATGGGCTCACACTGTGCCTGGGCCCTGTGGTCTCTTCCAGGTCAGTGTATGGCATTTCCTTCACCTTGCCACAGGCACCTGGGAGCATGTCTGCACGTGGAGAAAGACTTTCCCGTGGGAAGCCGTTTTTTGTCAAACGGGTCCCAGTGCTGTGCTCCTCTCTTTTCACTCCTGCTGCCAGAAGCCCAGGGAGGATGGGAGGGCTTAGAACATGGCTGGGCACTGTGGTTTCTTCCAGAGAAGTGGAGGGCATTTGCTTTACCTTGCCACAACACTTGTGTTAGGGTCTGCACCTCAGGAAAGCTGTTTCCGTGGAAGCCGGCTTTTTGTGAAACGGGTCTCAGGGCCGTGGGCCTCGGGTGTCCCTCTGGCTCCCCAAAGCACAGGGACGAGGTGAGGGGCTTAGACCATGACTGGGCAATGTTGTTTCTTACACCTGGGTGTGTGGCATTTTGTTTACCTGGCTACCCCCACTTGGGATAGGTTTTCCACAGCAAGCACCTATTGTTCGTCGGAAGCCGTTTCTGCCCCAGGGGTCTCCGGGCTGTGTTGGTTGGGGTGGAACTCCTGCTAGCAAAACCACCGGGATGAGGGAAGGGCTCAGACTGTGCCTGGGCCCTGTGGTCTCTTCCAGGTCAGTGTATGGCATTTCCTTCACCTTGCCACAGGCACCTGGGAGCATGTCTGCACGTGGAGAAAGACTTTCCCGTGGGAAGCCATTTTTTGTCAAACGGGTCCCAGTGCTGTGCTCCTCTCTTTTCACTCCTGCTGCCAGAAGCCCAGGGAGGATGGGAGGGCTTAGAACATGGCTGGGCACTGTGGATTCTTCCAGAGAAGTGGAGGGCATTTGCTTTACCTTGCCACAACCACTTGTGATAGGGTCTGCACCTCAGGAAAGCTGTTTCCGGGGGAAGCCGTCTTTTTGCGCAACGGGTCTCAGGGCCGTGGGCCTCGGGTGTCCCTCCGGCTCCCCAAAGCACAGGGACGAGGTGAGGGGCTTAGACCATGACTGGGCAATGTTGTTTCTTACACCTGGGTGTGTGGCATTTTGTTTACCTGGCTACCCCCCTTGGGATAGGTTTTCCACAGCAAGCACCTATTGTTCCTCGGAAGCCGTTTCTGCCCCAGGGGTCTCCGGGCTGTGTTGGTTGGGGTGGAACTCCTGCTAGCAAAACTGCCGGGATGTGGGAAGGGCTCACACTGTGCCTGGGCCCTGTGGTCTCTTCCAGGTCAGTGTATGGCATTTCCTTCACCTTGCCACAGGCACCTGGGAGCATGTCTGCACGTGGAGAAAGACTTTCCCGAGGGAAGCCGTTTTTTGTCAAACGAGTCCCAGTGCTGTGCTCCTCTCTTTTCACTCCTGCTGCCAGAAGCCCAGGGAGGATGGGAGGGCTTAGAACATGGCTGGGCACTGTGGTTTCTTCCAGAGAAGTGGAGGGCATTTGCTTTACCTTGCCACAACACTTGTGATAGGGTCTGCACCTCAGGAAAGCTGTTTCCGTGGGAAGCCAGCTTTTTGCGAAACGGGTCTCAGGGCCGTGGGCCTCGGGTGTCCCTCCGGCTCCCCAAAGCACAGGGACGAGGTGAGGGGCTCAGACCATGCCTGGACAATGATGTTTCTTACACCTGGGTGTGTGGCATTTTGTTTACCTGGCTACCCCCACTTGGGATAGGTTTTCCACAGCAAGTACCTATTGTTCGTCGGAAGCCGTTTCTGCCCCAGGGGTCTCCGGGCTGTGTTGGTTGGGGTGGAACTCCTGCTAGCAAAACCGCCGGGATGAGGGAAGGGCTCAGACTGTGCCTGGGCCCTGTGGTCTCTTCCAGGTCAGTGTATGGCATTTCCTGCACCTTGCCACAGGCACCTGGGAGCATGTCTGCACGTGGAGAAAGACTTTCCCGTGGGAAGCCGTTTTTTGTCAAACGGGTCCCAGTGCTGTGCTCCTCTCTTTTCACTCCTGCTGCCAGAAGCCCAGGGAGGATGGGAGGGCTTAGAACATGGCTGGGCACTGTGAATTCTTCCAGAGAAGTGGAGGGCATTTGCTTTACCTTGCCACAACCACTTGTGATAGGGTCTGCACCTCAGGAAAGCTGTTTCCGGGGGAAGCCGTCTTTTTGCGCAACGGGTCTCAGGGCCGTGGGCCTCGGGTGTCCCTCCGGCTCCCCAAAGCACAGGGACGAGGTGAGGGGCTTAGACCATGACTGGGCAATGTTGTTTCTTACACCTGGGTGTGTGGCATTTTGTTTACCTGGCTACCCCCCCTTGGGATAGGTTTTCCACAGCAAGCACCTATTGTTCCTCGGAAGCCGTTTCTGCCCCAGGGGTCTCCGGGCTGTGTTGGTTGGGGTGGAACTCCTGCTAGCAAAACTGCCGGGATGTGGGAAGGGCTCACACTGTGCCTGGGCCCTGTGGTCTCTTCCAGGTCAGTGTATGGCATTTGCTTCACCTTGCCACAGGCACCTGGGAGCATGTCTGCACGTGGAGAAAGACTTTCCCGTGGGAAGCCGTTTTTTGTCAAACGGGTCCCAGTGCTGTGCTCCTCTCTTTTCACTCCTGCTGCCAGAAGCCCAGGGAGGATGGGAGGGCTTAGAACATAGCTGGGCACTGTGGTTTCTTCCAGAGAAGTGGAGGGCATTTGCTTTACCTTGCCACAACACTTGTGATAGGGTCTGCACCTCAGGAAAGCTGTTTCCGTGGGAAGCCGGCTTTTTGCGAAACGGGTCTCAGGGCCGTGGGCCTCGGGTGTCCCTCCGGCTCCCCAAAGCACAGGGACGAGGTGAGAGGCTTAGACCATGACTGGGCAATGTTGTTTCTTACACCTGGGTGTGTGGCATTTTGTTTACCTGGCTACCCCCACTTGGGATAGGTTTTCCACAGCAAGCACCTATTGTTCGTCGGAAGCCGTTTCTGCCCCAGGGGTCTCCGGGCTGTGTTGCTTGGGGTGGAACTCCTGCTAGCAAAACCGCCGGGATGAGGGAAGGGCTCAGACTGTGCCTGGGCCCTGTGGTCTCTTTCAGGTCAGTGTATGGCATTTTCTTCACCTTGCCACAGGCACCTGGGAGCATGTCTTCACGTAGAGAAAGACTTTCCCGTGGGTAGCCGTTTTTTGTCAAACGGATCCCAGTGCTGTGCTCCTCTCTTTTCACTCCTGCTGCCAGAAGCCCAGGGAGGATGGGAGGGCTTAGAACATGGCTGGGCACTGTGGTTTCTTCCAGAGAAGTGGAGGGCATTTGCTTTACCTTGCCACAACAATGTGATAGGGTCTGCACCTCAGGAAAGCTGTTTCCGTGGGAAGCCGTCTTTTTGCGCAACGGGTCTCAGGGCTGTGGGCCTCGGGTGTAACTCCGGCTCCCCAAAGCACAGGGACGAGGTGAGGGGCTCAGACCATGCCTGGGCAATGTTGTTTCTTACACGTGGGTGTGTGGCATTTTGTTTACCTGGCTACCCCCACTTGGGATAGGTTTTCCACAGCAACTACCTATTGTTCGTCGGAAGCCGTTTCTGCCCCAGGGGTCTCCGGGCTGTGTTGGTTGGGGTGGAACTCCTGCTAGCAAAACCGCCGGGATGAGGGAAGGGCTCAGACTGTGCCTGGGCCCTGTGGTCTCTTTCAGGTCAGTGTATGGCATTTCCTTCACCTTGCCACAGGCACCTGGGAGCATGTCTGCACGTGGAGAAAGACTTTCCCGTGGGAAGCCGTTTTTTGTCAAACGGGTCCCAGTGCTGTGCTCCTCTCTTTTCACTCCTGCTGCCAGAAGCCCAGGGAGGATGGGAGGGCTTAGAACATGGCTGGGCACTGTGGTTTCTTCCAGAGAAGTGGAGGACATTTGCTTTACCTTGCCACAACACTTGTGATAGGGTCTGCACCTCAGGAAAGCTGTTTCCGTGGGAAGCCGGCTTTTTGCGAAACGGGTCTCAGGGCCGTGGGCCTCGGGTGTCCCTCCGGCTCCCCAAAGCACAGGGACGAGGTGAGGGGCTCAGACCATGCCTGGACAATGATGTTTCTTACACCTGGGTGTGTGGCATTTTGTTTACCTGGCTACCCCCACTTGGGATAGGTTTTCCACAGCAAGTACCTATTGTTCGTCGGAAGCCGTTTCTGCCCCAGGGGTCTCCGGGCTGTGTTGGTTGGGGTGGAACTCCTGCTAGCAAAACCGCCGAGATGAGGGAAGGGCTCAGACTGTGCCTGGGCCCTGTGGTCTCTTCCAGGTCAGTGTATGGCATTTCCTTCACCTTGCCACAGGCACCTGGGAGCATGTCTGCACGTGGAGAAAGACTTTCCCGTGGGAAGCCGTTTTTTGTCAAACGGGTCCCAGTGCTGTGCTCCTCTCTTTTCACTCCTGCTGCCAGAAGCCCAGGGAGGATGGGAGGGCTTAGAACATGGCTGGGCACTGTGGTTTCTTCCAGAGAAGTGGAGGGCATTTGCTTTACCTTGCCACAACAATGTGATAGGGTCTGCACCTCAGGAAAGCTGTTTCCGTGGGAAGCCGTCTTTTTGCGCAACGGGTCTCAGGGCTGTGGGCCTCGGGTGTCCCTCCGGCTCCCCAAAGCACAGGGACGAGGTGAGGGGCTCAGACCATGCCTGGGCAATGTTGTTTCTTACACGTGGGTGTGTGGCATTTTGTTTACCTGGCTACCCCCACTTGGGATAGGTTTTCCACAGCAAGCACCTAGTGATCCTCGGAAGCCGTTTCTGCCCCAGGGGTCCCCGGGCTGTGTTGGTTGGGGTGGAACTCCTGCTAGCAAAACCACCGGGATGAGGGAAGGGCTCAGAATGTGCCTGGGCCCTGTGGCCTCTTCCAGGTCAGTGTATGGCATTTCCTTCACCTTGCCACAGGCACCTGGGAGCATGTCTGCACGTGGACAAAGACTTTCCCGTGGGAAGCCGTTTTTTGTCAAACGGGTCCCAGTGCGGTGCTCTTCTCTTTTCACTCCTGCTGCCAGAAGCCCAGGGAGGATGGGAGGGCTTAGAACATGGCTGGGCACTGTGGTTTCTTCCAGAGAAGTGGAGGGCATTTGCTTTACCTTGCCACAACACTTGTGATAGGGTCTGCACCTCAGGAAAGCTGTTTCCGTGGAAGCCGGCTTTTTGCGAAACGGGTCTCAGGGCCGTGGGCCTCGGGTGTCCCTCCGGCTCCCCAAGGCACAGGGACGAGGTGAGGGGCTTAGACCATGACTGGGCAATGTTGTTTCTTACACCTGGGTGTGTGGCATTTTGTTTACCTGGCTACCCCCACTTGGGATAGGTTTTCCACAGCAAGCACCTATTTTTCCTCGGAAGCCGTTTCTGCCCCAGGGGTCTCCGGGCTGTGTTGGTTGGGGTGGAACTCCTGCTAGCAAAACCGCCGGGATGAGGGAAGGGCTCAGACTGTGCCTGGGCCCTGTGGTCTCTTCCAGGTCAGTGTATGGCATTTCCTTCACCTTGCCACAGGCACCTGGGAGCATGTCTGCACGTGGAGAAAGACTTTCCCGTGGGAAGCCGTTTTTTGTCAAACGGGTCCCAGTGCTGTGCTCCTCTCTTTTCACTCCTGCTGCCAGAAGCCCAGGGAGGATGGGAGGGCTTAGAACATGGCTGGGCACTGTGGATTCTTCCAGAGAAGTGGAGGGCATTTGCTTTACCTTGCCACAACCACTTGTGATAGGGTCTGCACCTCAGGAAAGCTGTTTCCGGGGGAAGCCGTCTTTTTGCGCAACGGGTCTCAGGGCCGTGGGCCTCGGGTGTCCCTCCGGCTCCCCAAAGCACAGGGACGAGGTGAGGGGCTTAGACCATGACTGGGCAATGTTGTTTCTTACACCTGGGTGTGTGGCATTTTGTTTACCTGGCTACCCCCCTTGGGATAGGTTTTCCACAGCAAGCACCTATTGTTCCTCGGAAGCCGTTTCTGCCCCAGGGGTTTCCGGGCTGTGTTGGTTGGGGTGGAACTCCTGCTAGCAAAACTGCCGGGATGTGGGAAGGGCTCACACTGTGCCTGGGCCCTGTGGTCTCTTCCAGGTCAGTGTATGGCATTTGCTTCACCTTGCCACAGGCACCTGGGAGCATGTTTGCACGTGGAGAAAGACTTTCCCGTGGGAAGCCGTTTTTTGTCAAACGAGTCTCAGTGCTGTGCTCCTCTCTTTTTACTCCTGCTGCCAGAAGCCCAGGGAGGATGGGAGGGCTTAGAACATGGCTGGGCACTGCGGATTCTTCCAGAGAAGTGGAGGGCATTTGCTTTACCTTGCCACAACACTTGTGATAGGGTCTGCACCTCAGGAAAGCTGTTTCCGTGGGAAGCCAGCTTTTTGCGAAACGGGTCTCAGGGCCGTGGGCCTCGGGTGTCCCTCCGGCTCCCCAAAGCACAGGGACGAGGTGAGGGGCTCAGACCATGCCTGGACAATGATGTTTCTTACACCTGGGTGTGTGGCATTTTGTTTACCTGGCTACCCCCACTTGGGATAGGTTTTCCACAGCAAGTACCTATTGTTCGTCGGAAGCCGTTTCTGCCCCAGGGGTCTCCGGGCTGTGTTGGTTGGGGTGGAACTCCTGCTAGCAAAACCGCCCGGATGAGGGAAGGGCTCAGACTGTGCCTGGGCCCTGTGGTCTCTTCCAGATCAGTGTATGGCATTTCCTTCACCTTGCCACAGGCACCTGGGAGCATGTCTGCACGTGGAGAAAGACTTTCCCGTGGGAAGCCGTTTTTTGTCAAACGGGTCCCAGTGCTGTGCTCCTCTCTTTTCACTCCTGCTGCCAGAAGCCCAGGGAGGATGGGAGGGCTTAGAACATGGCTGGGCACTGTGGTTTCTTCCAGAGAAGTGGAGGGCATTTGCTTTACCTTGCCACAACACTTGTGATAGGGTCTGCACCTCAGGAAAGCTGTTTCCGTGGGAAGCCGGCTTTTTGCGAAACGGGTCTCAGGGCCGTGGGCCTCGGGTGTCCCTCCGGCTCCCCAAAGCACAGGGAGGAGGTGAGGGGCTCAGACCATGCCTGGACAATGATGTTTCTTACACCTGGGTGTGTGGCATTTTGTTTACCTGGCTACCCCCACTTGGGATAGGTTTTCCACAGCAAGTACCTATTGTTCGTCGGAAGCCGTTTCTGCCCCAGGGGTCTCCGGGCTGTGTTGCTTGGGGTGGAACTCCTGCTAGCAAAACCGCCGGGATGAGGGAAGGGCTCAGACTGTGCCTGGGCCCTGTGGTCTCTTCCAGGTCAGTGTATGGCATTTTCTTCACCTTGCCACAGGCACCTGGGAGCATGTCTTCACGTAGAGAAAGACTTTCCCGTGGGTAGCCGTTTTTTGTCAAACGGATCCCAGTGCTGTGCTCCTCTCTTTTCACTCCTGCTGCCAGAAGCCCAGGGAGGATGGGAGGGCTTAGAACATGGCTGGGCACTGTGGTTTCTTCCAGAGAAGTGGAGGGCATTTGCTTTACCTTGCCACAACAATGTGATAGGGTCTGCACCTCAGGAAAGCTGTTTCCGTGGGAAGCCGTCTTTTTGCGCAACGGGTCTCAGGGCTGTGGGCCTCGGGTGTAACTCCGGCTCCCCAAAGCACAGGGACGAGGTGAGGGGCTCAGACCATGCCTGGGCAATGTTGTTTCTTACACGTGGGTGTGTGGCATTTTGTTTACCTGGCTACCCCCACTTGGGATAGGTTTTCCACAGCAACTACCTATTGTTCGTCGGAAGCCGTTTCTGCCCCAGGGGTCTCCGGGCTGTGTTGGTTGGGGTGGAACTCCTGCTAGCAAAACCGCCGGGATGAGGGAAGGGCTCAGACTGTGCCTGGGCCCTGTGGTCTCTTTCAGGTCAGTGTATGGCATTTCCTTCACCTTGCCACAGGCACCTGGGAGCATGTCTGCACGTGGAGAAAGACTTTCCCGTGGGAAGCCGTTTTTTGTCAAACGGGTCCCAGTGCTGTGCTCCTCTCTTTTCACTCCTGCTGCCAGAAGCCCAGGGAGGATGGGAGGGCTTAGAACATGGCTGGGCACTGTGGTTTCTTCCAGAGAAGTGGAGGACATTTGCTTTACCTTGCCACAACACTTGTGATAGGGTCTGCACCTCAGGAAAGCTGTTTCCGTGGGAAGCCGGCTTTTTGCGAAACGGGTCTCAGGGCCGTGGGCCTCGGGTGTCCCTCCGGCTCCCCAAAGCACAGGGACGAGGTGAGGGGCTCAGACCATGCCTGGACAATGATGTTTCTTACACCTGGGTGTGTGGCATTTTGTTTACCTGGCTACCCCCACTTGGGATAGGTTTTCCACAGCAAGTACCTATTGTTCGTCGGAAGCCGTTTCTGCCCCAGGGGTCTCCGGGCTGTGTTGGTTGGGGTGGAACTCCTGCTAGCAAAACCGCCGAGATGAGGGAAGGGCTCAGACTGTGCCTGGGCCCTGTGGTCTCTTCCAGGTCAGTGTATGGCATTTCCTTCACCTTGCCACAGGCACCTGGGAGCATGTCTGCACGTGGAGAAAGACTTTCCCGTGGGAAGCCGTTTTTTGTCAAACGGGTCCCAGTGCTGTGCTCCTCTCTTTTCACTCCTGCTGCCAGAAGCCCAGGGAGGATGGGAGGGCTTAGAACATGGCTGGGCACTGTGGATTCTTCCAGAGAAGTGGAGGGCATTTGCTTTACCTTGCCACAACCACTTGTGATAGGGTCTGCACCTCAGGAAAGCTGTTTCCGAGGGAAGCCGTCTTTTTGCGCAACGGGTCTCAGGGCCGTGGGCCTCGGGTGTCCCTCCGGCTCCCCAAAGCACAGGGACGAGGTGAGGGGCTTAGACCATGACTGGGCAATGTTGTTTCTTACACCTGGGTGTGTGGCATTTTGTTTACCTGGCTACCCCCCTTGGGATAGGTTTTCCACAGCAAGCACCTATTGTTCCTCGGAAGCCGTTTCTGCCCCAGGGGTCTCCGGGCTGTGTTGGTTGGGGTGGAACTCCTGCTAGCAAAACTGCCGGGATGTGGGAAGGGCTCACACTGTGCCTGGGCCCTGTGGTCTCTTCCAGGTCAGTGTATGGCATTTCCTTCACCTTGCCACAGGCACCTGGGAGCATGTCAGCACGTGGAGAAAGACTTTCCCGTGGGAAGCCGTTTTTTGTCAAACGGGTCCCAGTGCTGTGCTCCTCTCTTTTCACTCCTGCTGCCAGAACCCAGGGAGGATGGGAGGGCTTAGAACATGGCTGGGCACTGTGGATTCTTCCAGAGAAGTAGAGGGCATTTGCTTTACCTTGCCACAACCACTTGTGATAGGGTCTACACCTCAGGAAAGCTGTTTCCGTGGGAAGCCGTCTTTTTGCGCAACGTGTCTCAGGGCCGTGGGCCTCGGGTGTCCCTTCGGCTCCCCAAAGCACAGGGACGAGGTGAGGGGCTTAGACCATGACTGGGCAATGTTGTTTCTTACACCTGGGTGTGTGGCATTTTGTTTACCTGGCTACCCCCACTTGGGATAGGTTTTCCACAGCAAGCACGTATTTTTCCTCGGAAGCCGTTTCTGCCCCAGGGGTCTCCGGGCTGTGTTGGTCGGGGTGGAACTCCTGCTAGCAAAACTGCCGGGATGTGGGAAGGGCTCACACTGTGTCTGGGCCCTGTGGTCTCTTCCAGGTCAGTGTATGGCATTTCCTTCACCTTGCCACAGGCACCTGGGAGCATGTCTGCATGTGGAGAAAGACTTTCCCGTGGGAAGCCGTTTTTTGTCAAACGGGTCCCAGTGCTGTGCTCCTCTCTTTTCACTCCTGCTGCCAGAAGCCCAGGGAGGATGGGAGGGGTTAGAACATGGCTGGGCACTGTGGTTTCTTCCAGAGAAGTGGAGGGCATTTGCTTTACCTTGCCACAACCACTTGTGATAGGGTCTGCACCTCAGGAAAGCTGTTTCCGTGGGAAGCCGTCTTTTTGCGCAACAGGTCTCAGGGCCGTGGGCCTCGGGTGTCCCTCCGGCTCCCCAAAGCACAGGGACGAGGTGAGGGGCTTAGACCATGACTGGGCAATGTTGTTTCTTACACCTGGGTGTGTGGCATTTTGTTTACCTGGCTACCCCCCTTGGGATAGGTTTTCCACAGCAAGCACCTATTGTTCCTCAGAAGCCGTTTCTGCCCCAGGGGTCTCCGGGCTGTGTTGGTTGGGGTGGAACTCCTGCTAGCAAAACTGCCGGGATGTGGGAAGGGCTCACACTGTGCCTGGGCCCTGTGGTCTCTTCCAGGTCAGTGTATGGCATTTCCTTCACCTTGCCACAGGCACCTGGGAGCATTTCTGCACGTGGAGAAAGACTTTCCCGTGGGAAGCCATTTTTTGTCAAACGGGTCCCAGTGCTGTGCTCCTCTCTTTTTACTCCTGCTGCCAGAAGCCCAGGGAGGATGGGAGGGCTTAGAACATGGCTGGGCATTGTGGTTTCTTCCAGAGAAGTGGAGGGCATTTGCTTTACCTTGCCCCAACACTTGTGATAGGGTCTGCACCTCAGGAAAGCTGTTTCCGTGGAAGCCGGCTTTTTGCGAAACGGGTCTCAGGGCCGTGGGCCTCGGGTGTCCCTCCGGCTCCCCAAAGCACAGGGACGAGGTGAGGGGCTTAGACCATGACTGGGCAATGATGTTTCTTACACCTGGGTGTGTGGCATTTTGTTTACCTGGCTACCCCCCACTTGGGATAGGTTTTCCACAGCAAGTACCTATAGTTCGTCGGAAGCCGTTTCTGCCCCAGGGGTCTCCGGGCTGTGTTGGTTGGGGTGGAACTCCTGCTAGCAAAACCGCCGGGATGAGGGAAGGGCTCAGACTGTGCCTGGGCCCTGTGGTCTCTTCCAGGTCAGTGTATGGCATTTCCTTCACCTTGCCACAGGCACCTGGGAGCATGTCTGCACGTGGAGAAAGACTTTCCCGTGGGAAGCCGTTTTTTGTCAAACGGGTCCCAGTGCTGTCCTCCTCTCTTTTCACTCCTGCTGCCAGAAGCCCAGGGAGGATGGGAGGGCTTAGAACATGGCTGGGCACTGTGGTTTCTTCCAGAGAAGTGGAGGGCATTTGCTTTACCTTGCCACAACACTTGTGATAGGGTCTGCACCTCAGTAAAGCTGTTTCCGTGGAAGCCGTCTTTTTGCGAAACGGGTCTCAGGGCCGTGGGCCTCGGGTGTCCCTCCGGCTCCCCAAGGCACAGGGACGAGGTGAGGGGCTTAGACCATGACTGGGCAATGTTGTTTCTTACACCTGGGTGTGTGACATTTTGTTTACCTGGCTACCCCCCCTTGGGATAGGTTTTCCACAGCAAGCACCTATTTTTCCTCGGAAGCCGTTTCTGCCCCAGGGGTCTCCGGGCTGTGTCGGTTGGGGTGGAACTCCTGCTAGCAAAACTGCCGGGATGTGGGAAGGGCTCACACTGTGCCTGGGCCCTGTGGTCTCTTCCAGGTAGTGTATGGCATTTCCTTCACCTTGCCACAGGCACCTGGGAGCATGTCTGCATGTGGAGAAAGACTTTCCCGTGGGAAGCCGTTTTTTGTCAAACGGGTCCCAGTGCTGTGCTCCTCTCTTTTCACTCCTGCTGCCAGAAGCCCAGGGAGGATGGGAGGGCTTAGAACATGGCTGGGCACTGTAGTTTCTTCCAGAGAAGTGGAGGGCATTTGCTTTACCTTGCCACAACACTTGTGATAGGGTCTGCACCTCAGGAAAGCTGTTTCCGTGGGAAGCCGTCTTTTTGCGAAACGGGTCTCAGGGCCGTGGGCCTCGGGTGTCCCTCCGGCTCCCCAAGGCACAGGGACGAGGTGAGGGGCTTAGACCATGACTGGGCAATGTTGTTTCTTACACCTGGGTGTGTGGCATTTTGTTTACCTGGCTACCCCCACTTGGGATAGGTTTTCCACAGCAAGCACCTATTTTTCCTCGGAAGCCGTATCTGCCCCAGGGGTCTCCGGGCTGTGTTGGTTGGGGTGGAACTCCTACTAGCAAAACTGCCGGGATGTGGGATGGGCTCACACTGTGCCTGGGCCCTGTGGTCTCTTCCAGGTCAGTGTATGGCATTTCCTTCACCTTGCCACAGGCACCTGGGAGCATGTCTGCACGTGGAGAAAGACTTTCCCGTGGGAAGCTGTTTTTTGTCAAACGGGTCCCAGTGCTGTGCTCCTCTCTTTTCACTCCTGCTGCCAGAAGCCCAGGGAGGATGGGAGGGCTTAGAACATGGCTGGGCACTGTGGATTTTCCAGAGAAGTGGAGGGCATTTGCTTTACCTTGCCACAACCACTTGCGATAGGGTCTGCAACTCAGGAAAGCTGTTTCCGTGGAAGCCGGCTTCTTGCGCAACGGGTCTCAGGGCCGTGGGCCTCGGGTGTCCCTCCGGCTCCCCAAAGCACAGGGACGAGGTGAGGGGCTTAGACCATGACTGGGCAATGTTGTTTCTTACACCTGGGTGTGTGGCATTTTGTTTACCTGGCTACCCCCCTTGGGATAGGTTTTCCACAGCAAGCACCTATTGTTCGTCGGAAGCCGTTTCTGCCCCAGGGGTCTCCGGGCTGTGTTGGTTGGGGTGGAACTCCTGCTAGCAAAACTGCCGGGATGTGGGAAGGGCTCACACTGTGCCTGGGTCCTGTGGTCTCTTCCAGGTCAGTGTATGGCATTTCCTTCACCTTGCCACAGGCACCTGGGAGCATGTCTGCACGTGGAGAAAGACTTTCCCGTGGGAAGCCGTTTTTTGTCAAACGGGTCCCAGTGCTGTGCTCCTCTCTTTTCACTCCTGCTGCCAGAAGCCCAGGGAGGATGGGAGGGCTTAGAACATGGCTGGGCACTGTGGTTTCTTCCAGAGAAGTGGAGGGCATTTGCTTTACCTTGCCACAACACTTGTGATAGGGTCTGCACCTCAGGAAAGCTGTTTCCGTGGTAAGCCGGCTTTTTGCGAAACGGGTCTCAGGGCCGTGGGCCTCGGGTGTCCCTCCGGCTCCCCAAAGCACAGGGACGAGGTGAGGGGCTCAGACCATGCCTGGACAATGATGTTTCTTACACCTGGGTGTGTGGCATTTTGTTTACCTGGCTACCCCCACTTGGGATAGGTTTTCCACAGCAAGTACCTATTGTTCGTCGGAAGCCGTTTCTGCCCCAGGGGTCTCCGGGCTGTGTTGGTTGGGGTGGAACTCCTGCTAGCAAAACCGCCGGGATGAGGGAAGGGCTCAGACTGTGCCTGGGCCCTGTGGTCTCTTCCAGATCAGTGTATGGCATTTCCTTCACCTTGCCACAGGCACCTGGGAGCATGTCTGCACGTGGAGAAAGACTTTCCCGTGGGAAGCCGTTTTTTGTCAAACGGGTCCCAGTGCTGTGCTCCTCTCTTTTCACTCCTGCTGCCAGAAGCCCAGGGAGGATGGGAGGGCTTAGAACATGGCTGGGCACTGTGGTTTCTTCCAGAGAAGTGGAGGGCATTTGCTTTACCTTGCCACAACACTTGTGATAGGGTCTGCACCTCAGGAAAGCTGTTTCCGTGGGAAGCCGGCTTTTTGCGAAACGGGTCTCAGGGCCGTGGGCCTCGGGTGTCCCTCCGGCTCCCCAAAGCACAGGGACGAGGTGAGGGGCTTAGACCATGACTGGGCAATGTTGTTTCTTACACCTGGGTGTGTGGCATTTTGTTTACCTGGCTACCCCCACTTGGGATAGGTTTTCCACAGCAAGTACCTATTGTTCGTCGGAAGCCGTTTCTGCCCCAGGGGTCTCCGGGCTGTGTTGCTTGGGGTGGAACTCCTGCTAGCAAAACCGCCGGGATGAGGGAAGGGCTCAGACTGTGCCTGGGCCCTGTGGTCTCTTCCAGGTCAGTGTATGGCATTTTCTTCACCTTGCCACAGGCACCTGGGAGCATGTCTTCACGTAGAGAAAGACTTTCCCGTGGGTAGCCGTTTTTTGTCAAACGGATCCCAGTGCTGTGCTCCTCTCTTTTCACTCCTGCTGCCAGAAGCCCAGGGAGGATGGGAGGGCTTAGAACATGGCTGGGCACTGTGGTTTCTTCCAGAGAAGTGGAGGGCATTTGCTTTACCTTGCCACAACAATGTGATAGGGTCTGCACCTCAGGAAAGCTGTTTCCGTGGGAAGCCGTCTTTTTGCGCAACGGGTCTCAGGGCTGTGGGCCTCGGGTGTAACTCCGGCTCCCCAAAGCACAGGGACGAGGTGAGGGGCTCAGACCATGCCTGGGCAATGTTGTTTCTTACACGTGGGTGTGTGGCATTTTGTTTACCTGGCTACCCCCACTTGGGATAGGTTTTCCACAGCAACTACCTATTGTTCGTCGGAAGCCGTTTCTGCCCCAGGGGTCTCCGGGCTGTGTTGGTTGGGGTGGAACTCCTGCTAGCAAAACCGCCGGGATGAGGGAAGGGCTCAGACTGTGCCTGGGCCCTGTGGTCTCTTTCAGGTCAGTGTATGGCATTTCCTTCACCTTGCCACAGGCACCTGGGAGCATGTCTGCACGTGGAGAAAGACTTTCCCGTGGGAAGCCGTTTTTTGTCAAACGGGTCCCAGTGCTGTGCTCCTCTCTTTTCACTCCTGCTGCCAGAAGCCCAGGGAGGATGGGAGGGCTTAGAACATGGCTGGGCACTGTGGTTTCTTCCAGAGAAGTGGAGGACATTTGCTTTACCTTGCCACAACACTTGTGATAGGGTCTGCACCTCAGGAAAGCTGTTTCCGTGGGAAGCCGGCTTTTTGCGAAACGGGTCTCAGGGCCGTGGGCCTCGGGTGTCCCTCCGGCTCCCCAAAGCACAGGGACGAGGTGAGGGGCTCAGACCATGCCTGGACAATGATGTTTCTTACACCTGGGTGTGTGGCATTTTGTTTACCTGGCTACCCCCACTTGGGATAGGTTTTCCACAGCAAGTACCTATTGTTCGTCGGAAGCCGTTTCTGCCCCAGGGGTCTCCGGGCTGTGTTGGTTGGGGTGGAACTCCTGCTAGCAAAACCGCCGAGATGAGGGAAGGGCTCAGACTGTGCCTGGGCCCTGTGGTCTCTTCCAGGTCAGTGTATGGCATTTCCTTCACCTTGCCACAGGCACCTGGGAGCATGTCTGCACGTGGAGAAAGACTTTCCCGTGGGAAGCCGTTTTTTGTCAAACGGGTCCCAGTGCTGTGCTCCTCTCTTTTCACTCCTGCTGCCAGAAGCCCAGGGAGGATGGGAGGGCTTAGAACATGGCTGGGCACTGTGGATTCTTCCAGAGAAGTGGAGGGCATTTGCTTTACCTTGCCACAACCACTTGTGATAGGGTCTGCACCTCAGGAAAGCTGTTTCCGAGGGAAGCCGTCTTTTTGCGCAACGGGTCTCAGGGCCGTGGGCCTCGGGTGTCCCTCCGGCTCCCCAAAGCACAGGGACGAGGTGAGGGGCTTAGACCATGACTGGGCAATGTTGTTTCTTACACCTGGGTGTGTGGCATTTTGTTTACCTGGCTACCCCCCTTGGGATAGGTTTTCCACAGCAAGCACCTATTGTTCCTCGGAAGCCGTTTCTGCCCCAGGGGTCTCCGGGCTGTGTTGGTTGGGGTGGAACTCCTGCTAGCAAAACTGCCGGGATGTGGGAAGGGCTCACACTGTGCCTGGGCCCTGTGGTCTCTTCCAGGTCAGTGTATGGCATTTCCTTCACCTTGCCACAGGCACCTGGGAGCATGTCAGCACGTGGAGAAAGACTTTCCCGTGGGAAGCCGTTTTTTGTCAAACGGGTCCCAGTGCTGTGCTCCTCTCTTTTCACTCCTGCTGCCAGAACCCAGGGAGAATGGGAGGGCTTAGAACATGGCTGGGCACTGTGGATTCTTCCAGAGAAGTAGAGGGCATTTGCTTTACCTTGCCACAACCACTTGTGATAGGGTCTGCACCTCAGGAAAGCTGTTTCCGTGGGAAGCCGTCTTTTTGCGCAACGTGTCTCAGGGCCGTGGGCCTCGGGTGTCCCTTCGGCTCCCCAAAGCACAGGGACGAGGTGAGGGGCTTAGACCATGACTGGGCAATGTTGTTTCTTACACCTGGGTGTGTGGCATTTTGTTTACCTGGCTACCCCCACTTGGGATAGGTTTTCCACAGCAAGCACCTATTTTTCCTCGGAAGCCGTTTCTGCCCCAGGGGTCTCCGGGCTGTGTTGGTCGGGGTGGAACTCCTGCTAGCAAAACTGCCGGGATGTGGGAAGGGCTCACACTGTGTCTGGGCCCTGTGGTCTCTTCCAGGTCAGTGTATGGCATTTCCTTCACCTTGCCACAGGCACCTGGGAGCATGTCTGCATGTGGAGAAAGACTTTCCCGTGGGAAGCCGTTTTTTGTCAAACGGGTCCCAGTGCTGTGCTCCTCTCTTTTCACTCCTGCTGCCAGAAGCCCAGGGAGGATGGGAGGGGTTAGAACATGGCTGGGCACTGTGGTTTCTTCCAGAGAAGTGGAGGGCATTTGCTTTACCTTGCCACAACCACTTGTGATAGGGTCTGCACCTCAGGAAAGCTGTTTCCGTGGGAAGCCGTCTTTTTGCGCAACAGGTCTCAGGGCCGTGGGCCTCGGGTGTCCCTCCGGCTCCCCAAAGCACAGGGACGAGGTGAGGGGCTTAGACCATGACTGGGCAATGTTGTTTCTTACACCTGGGTGTGTGGCATTTTGTTTACCTGGCTACCCCCCTTGGGATAGGTTTTCCACAGCAAGCACCTATTGTTCCTCAGAAGCCGTTTCTGCCCCAGGGGTCTCCGGGCTGTGTTGGTTGGGGTGGAACTCCTGCTAGCAAAACTGCCGGGATGTGGGAAGGGCTCACACTGTGCCTGGGCCCTGTGGTCTCTTCCAGGTCAGTGTATGGCATTTCCTTCACCTTGCCACAGGCACCTGGGAGCATGTCTGCACGTGGAGAAAGACTATCCCGTGGGAAGCCGTTTTTTGTCAAACGGGTCCCAGTGCTGTGCTCCTCTCTTTTTACTCCTGCTGCCAGAAGCCCAGGGAGGATGGGAGGGCTTAGAACATGGCTGGGCATTGTGGTTTCTTCCAGAGAAGTGGAGGGCATTTGCTTTACCTTGCCCCAACACTTGTGATAGGGTCTGCACCTCAGGAAAGCTGTTTCCGTGGAAGCCGGCTTTTTGCGAAACGGGTCTCAGGGCCGTGGGCCTCGGGTGTCCCTCCGGCTCCCCAAAGCACAGGGACGAGGTGAGGGGCTTAGACCATGACTGGGCAATGATGTTTCTTACACCTGGGTGTGTGGCATTTTGTTTACCTGGCTACCCCCACTTGGGATAGGTTTTCCACAGCAAGTACCTATAGTTCGTCGGAAGCCGTTTCTGCCCCAGGGGTCTCCGGGCTGTGTTGGTTGGGGTGGAACTCCTGCTAGCAAAACCGCCGGGATGAGGGAAGGGCTCAGACTGTGCCTGGGCCCTGTGGTCTCTTCCAGGTCAGTGTATGGCATTTCCTTCACCTTGCCACAGGCACCTGGGAGCATGTCTGCACGTGGAGAAAGACTTTCCCGTGGGAAGCCGTTTTTTGTCAAACGGGTCCCAGTGCTGTCCTCCTCTCTTTTCACTCCTGCTGCCAGAAGCCCAGGGAGGATGGGAGGGCTTAGAACATGGCTGGGCACTGTGGTTTCTTCCAGAGAAGTGGAGGGCATTTGCTTTACCTTGCCACAACACTTGTGATAGGGTCTGCACCTCAGTAAAGCTGTTTCCGTGGAAGCCGTCTTTTTGCGAAACGGGTCTCAGGGCCGTGGGCCTCGGGTGTCCCTCCGGCTCCCCAAGGCACAGGGACGAGGTGAGGGGCTTAGACCATGACTGGGCAATGTTGTTTCTTACACCTGGGTGTGTGGCATTTTGTTTACCTGGCTACCCCCCCTTGGGATAGGTTTTCCACAGCAAGCACCTATTTTTCCTCGGAAGCCGTTTCTGCCCCAGGGGTCTCCGGGCTGTGTCGGTTGGGGTGGAACTCCTGCTAGCAAAACTGCCGGGATGTGGGAAGGGCTCACACTGTGCCTGGGCCCTGTGGTCTCTTCCAGGTAGTGTATGGCATTTCCTTCACCTTGCCACAGGCACCTGGGAGCATGTCTGCATGTGGAGAAAGACTTTCCCGTGGGAAGCCGTTTTTTGTCAAACGGGTCCCAGTGCTGTGCTCCTCTCTTTTCACTCCTGCTGCCAGAAGCCCAGGGAGGATGGGAGGGCTTAGAACATGGCTGGGCACTGTAGTTTCTTCCAGAGAAGTGGAGGGCATTTGCTTTACCTTGCCACAACACTTGTGATAGGGTCTGCACCTCAGGAAAGCTGTTTCCGTGGGAAGCCGTCTTTTTGCGAAACGGGTCTCAGGGCCGTGGGCCTCGGGTGTCCCTCCGGCTCCCCAAGGCACAGGGACGAGGTGAGGGGCTTAGACCATGACTGGGCAATGTTGTTTCTTACACCTGGGTGTGTGGCATTTTGTTTACCTGGCTACCCCCACTTGGGATAGGTTTTCCACAGCAAGCACCTATTTTTCCTCGGAAGCCGTTTCTGCCCCAGGGGTCTCCGGGCTGTGTTGGTTGGGGTGGAACTCCTACTAGCAAAACTGCCGGGATGTGGGATGGGCTCACACTGTGCCTGGGCCCTGTGGTCTCTTCCAGGTCAGTGTATGGCATTTCCTTCACCTTGCCACAGGCACCTGGGAGCATGTCTGCACGTGGAGAAAGACTTTCCCGTGGGAAGCCGTTTTTTGTCAAACGGGTCCCAGTGCTGTGCTCCTCTCTTTTCACTCCTGCTGCCAGAAGCCCAGGGAGGATGGGAGGGCTTAGAACATGGCTGGGCACTGTGGATTTTCCAGAGAAGTGGAGGGCATTTGCTTTACCTTGCCACAACCACTTGCGATAGGGTCTGCAACTCAGGAAAGCTGTTTCCGTGGAAGCCGGCTTCTTGCGCAACGGGTCTCAGGGCCGTGGGCCTCGGGTGTCCCTCCGGCTCCCCAAAGCACAGGGACGAGGTGAGGGGCTTAGACCATGACTGGGCAATGTTGTTTCTTACACCTGGGTGTGTGGCATTTTGTTTACCTGGCTACCCCCCTTGGGATAGGTTTTCCACAGCAAGCACCTATTGTTCGTCGGAAGCCGTTTCTGCCCCAGGGGTCTCCGGGCTGTGTTGGTTGGGGTGGAACTCCTGCTAGCAAAACTGCCGGGATGTGGGAAGGGCTCACACTGTGCCTGAGTCCTGTGGTCTCTTCCAGGTCAGTGTATGGCATTTCCTTCACCTTGCCACAGGCACCTGGGAGCATGTCTGCACGTGGAGAAAGACTTTCCCGTGGGAAGCCGTTTTTTGTCAAACGGGTCCCAGTGCTGTGCTCCTCTCTTTTCACTCCTGCTGCCAGAAGCCCAGGGAGGATGGGAGGGCTTAGAACATGGCTGGGCACTGTGGTTTCTTCCAGAGAAGTGGAGGGCATTTGCTTTACCTTGCCACAACACTTGTGATAGGGTCTACACCTCAGGAAAGCTGTTTCCGTGGGAAGCCGGCTTTTTGCGAAACGGGTCTCAGGGCCGTGGGCCTCGGGTGTCCCTCCGGCTCCCCAAAGCACAGGGACGAGGTGAGGGGCTCAGACCATGCCTGGACAATGATGTTTCTTACACCTGGGTGTGTGGCATTTTGTTTACCTGGCTACCCCCCCTTGGGATAGGTTTTCCACAGCAAGCACCTATTGTTCCTCGGAAGCCGTTTCTGCCCCAGGGGTCTCCGGGCTGTGTTGGTTGGGGTGGAACTCCTGCTAGCAAAACTGCCGGGATGTGGGAAGGGCTCACACTGTGCCTGGGCCCTGTGGTCTCTTCCAGGTCAGTGTATGGCATTTGCTTCACCTTGCCACAGGCACCTGGGAGCATGTCTGCACATGGAGAAAGACTTTCCCGTGGGAAGCCGTTTTTTGTCAAACGGGTCCCAGTGCTGTGCTCCTCTCTTTTCACTCCTGCTGCCAGAAGCCCAGGGAGGATGGGAGGGCTTAGAACATAGCTGGGCACTGTGGTTTCTTCCAGAGAAGTGGAGGGCATTTGCTTTACCTTGCCACAACACTTGTGATAGGGTCTGCACCTCAGGAAACTGTTTCCGTGGAAGCCGGCTTTTTGCGAAACGAGTCTCAGGGCCGTGGGCCTCGGGTATCCCTCCGGCTCCCCAAAGCACAGGGACGAGGTGAGGGGCTTAGACCATGACTGGGCAATGTTGTTTCTTACACCTGGGTGTGTGGCATTTTGTTTACCTGGCTACCCCCACTTGGGATAGGTTTTCCACAGCAAGCACCTATTTTTCCTCGGAAGCCGTTTCTGCCCCAGGGGTCTCCGGGCTGTGTTGGTCGGGGTGGAACTCCTGCTAGCAAAACTGCCGGGATGTGGGAAGGGCTCACACTGTGTCTGGGCCCTGTGGTCTCTTCCAGGTCAGTGTATGGCATTTCCTTCACCTTGCCACAGGCACCTGGGAGCATGTCTGCACGTGGAGAAAGACTTTCCCGTGGGAAGCCGTTTTTTGTCAAACGGGTCCCAGTGCTGTGCTCCTCTCTTTTCACTCCTGCTGCCAGAAGCCCAGGGAGGATGGGAGGGGTTAGAACATGGCTGGGTTCTGTGGTTTCTTCCAGAGAAGTGGAGGGCATTTGCTTTACCTTGCCACAACACTTGTGATAGGGTCTGCACCTCAGGAAAGCTGTTTCCGTGGGAAGCCGTCTTTTTGCGCAACAGGTCTCAGGGCCGTCGGCCTCGGGTGTCCCTCCGGCTCCCCAAAGCACAGGGACGAGGTGAGGGGTTAGACCATGACTGGGCAATGTTGTTTCTTACACCTGGGTGTGTGGCATTTTGTTTACCTGGCTACCCCCCTTGGGATAGGTTTTCCACAGCAAGCACCTATTGTTCCTCGGAAGCCGTTTCTGCCCCAGGGGTCTCCGGGCTGTGTTGCTTGGGGTGGAACTCCTGCTAGGAAAACTGCCGGGATGTGGGAAGGGCTCACACTGTGCCTGGGCCCTGTGGTCTCTTCCAGGTCAGTGTATGGCATTTCCTTCACCTTGCCACAGGCACCTGGGAGCATGTCTGCACGTGGAGAAAGACTTTCCCGTGGGAAGTCGTATTTTGTCAAACGGGTCCCAGTGCTGTGCTCCTCTCTTTTTACTCCTGCTGCCAGAAGCCCAGGGAGGATGGGAGGGCTTAGAACATGGCTGGGCACTGTGGTTTCTTCCAGAGAAGTGGAGGGCATTTGCTTTACCTTGCCCCAACACTTGTGATAGGGTCTGCACCTCAGGAAAGCTGTTTCCGTGGAAGCCGGCTTTTTGCGAAACGGGTCTCAGGGCCGTGGGCCTCGGGTGTCCCTCCGGCTCCCCAAAGCACAGGGACGAGGTGAGGGGCTCAGACCATGCCTGGACAATGATGTTTCTTACACCTGGGTGTGTGGCATTTTGTTTACCTGGCTACCCCCACTTGGGATAGGTTTTCCACAGCAAGTACCTATTGTTCGTCGGAAGCCGTTTCTGCCCCAGGGGTCTCCGGGCTGTGTTGGTTGGGGTGGAACTCCTGCTAGCAAAACCGCCGGGATGAGGGAAGGGCTCAGACTGTGCCTGGGCCCTGTGGTCTCTTCCAGGTCAGTGTATGGCATTTCCTTCACCTTGCCACAGGCACCTGGGAGCATGTCTGCACGTGGAGAAAGACTTTCCCGTGGGAAGCCGTTTTTTGTCAAACGGGTCCCAGTGCTGTGCTCCTCTCTTTTCACTCCTGCTGCCAGAAGCCCAGGGCGGATGGGAGGGCTTAGAACATGGCTGGGCACTGTGGATTCTTCCAGAGAAGTGGAGGGCATTTGCTTTACCTTGCCACAACCACTTGTGATAGGGTCTGCACCTCAGGAAAGCTGTTTCCGTGGGAAGCCGGCTTTTTGCGCAACGGGTCTCAGGGCCGTGGGCCTCGGGTGTCCCTCCGGCTCCCCAAAGCACAGGGACGAGGTGAGGGGCTTAGACCATGACTGGGCAATGTTGTTTCTTACACCTGGGTGTGTGGCATTTTGTTTACCTGGCTACCCCCCTTGGGATAGGTTTTCCACAGCAAGCACCTATTGTTCCTCGGAAGCCGTTTCTGCCCCAGGGGTCTCCGGGCTGTGTTGGTTGGGGTGGAACTCCTGCTAGCAAAACCGCCGGGATGAGGGAAGGGCTCAGACTGTGCCTGGGCCCTGTGGTCTCTTCCAGGTCAGTGTATGGCATTTCCTTCACCTTGCCACAGGCACCTGGGAGCATGTCTGCACGTGGAGAAAGACTTTCCCGTGGGAAGCCGTTTTTTGTCAAACGAGTCCCAGTGCTGTGCTCCTCTCTTTTCACTCCTGCTGCCAGAAGCCCAGGGAGGATGGGAGGGCTTAGAACATGGCTGGGCACTGTGGTTTCTTCCAGAGAAGTGGAGGGCATTTGCTTTACCTTGCCACAACACTTGTGATAGGGTCTGCACCTCAGGAAAGCTGTTTCCGTGGGAAGCCGGCTTTTTGCGCAACGGGTCTCAGGGCCGTGGGCCTCGGGTGTCCCTCCGGCTCCCCAAAGCACAGGGACGAGGTGAGGGGCTCAGACCATGCCTGGACAATGATGTTTCTTACACCTGGGTGTGTGGCATTTTGTTTACCTGGCTACCCCCACTTGGGATAGGTTTTCCACAGCAAGTACCTATTGTTCGTCGGAAGCCGTTTCTGCCCCAGGGGTCTCCGGGCTGTGTTGGTTGGGGTGGAACTCCTGCTAGCAAAACCGCCGGGATGAGGGAAGGGCTCAGACTGTGCCTGGGCCCTGTGGTCTCTTCCAGGTCAGTGTATGGCATTTCCTTCACCTTGCCACAGGCACCTGGGAGCATGTCTGCACGTGGAGAAAGACTTTCCCGTGGGAAGCCGTTTTTTGTCAAACGGGTCCCAGTGCTGTGCTCCTCTCTTTTCACTCCTGCTGCCAGAAGCCCAGGGCGGATGGGAGGGCTTAGAACATGGCTGGGCACTGTGGTTTCTTCCAGTGAAGTGGAGGGCATTTGCTTTACCTTGCCACAACACTTGTGATAGGGTCTGCACCTCAGGAAAGCTGTTTCCGTGGAAGCCGGCTTTTTGCGAAACGGGTCTCAGGGCCGTGGGCCTCGGGTGTCCCTCCGGCTCCCCAAAGCACAGGGACGAGGTGAGGGGCTTAGACCATGACTGGGCAATGTTGTTTCTTACACCTGGGTGTGTGGCATTTTGTTTACTTGGCTACCCCCCCTTGGGATAGGTTTTCCACAGCAAGCACCTATTGTTCCTCGGAAGCCGTTTCTGCCCCAGGGGTCTCCGGGCTGTGTTGCTTGGGGTGGAACTCCTGCTAGCAAAACTGCCGGGATGTGGGAAGGGCTCACACTGTGCCTGGGCCCTGTGGTCTCTTCCAGGTCAGTGTATGGCATTTCCTTCACCTTGCCACAGGCACCTGGGAGCATGTCTGCACATGGAGAAAGACTTTCCCGTGGGAAGCCGTTTTTTGTCAAACGGGTCCCAGTGCTGTGCTCCTCTCTTTTCACTCCTGCTGCCAGAAGCCCAGGGAGGATGGGAGGGCTTAGAACATAGCTGGGCACTGTGGTTTCTTCCAGAGAAGTGGAGGGCATTTGCTTTACCTTGCCACAACACTTGTGATAGGGTCTGCACCTCAGGAAAGCTGTTTCCGTGGAAGCCGGCTTTTTGCGAAACGAGTCTCAGGGCCGTGGGCCTCGGGTGTCCCTCCGGCTCCCCAAAGCACAGGGACGAGGTGAGGGGCTTAGACCATGACTGGGCAATGTTGTTTCTTACACCTGGGTGTGTGGCATTTTGTTTACCTGGCTACCCCCACTTGGGATAGGTTTTCCACAGCAAGCACCTATTTTTCCTCGGAAGCCGTTTCTGCCCCAGGGGTCTCCGGGCTGTGTTGGTCGGGGTGGAACTCCTGCTAGCAAAACTGCCGGGATGTAGGAAGGGCTCACACTGTGTCTGGGCCCTGTGGTCTCTTCCAGGTCAGTGTATGGCATTTCCTTCACCTTGCCACAGGCACCTGGGAGCATGTCTGCACGTGGAGAAATACTTTCCCGTGGGAAGCCGTTTTTTGTCAAACGGGTCCCAGTGCTGTGCTCCTCTCTTTTCACTCCTGCTGCCAGAAGCCCAGGGAGGATGGGAGGGGTTAGAACATGGCTGGGTTCTGTGGTTTCTTCCAGAGAAGTGGAGGGCATTTGCTTTACCTTGCCACAACCACTTGTGATAGGGTCTGCACCTCGGGAAAGCTGTTTCCGTGGGAAGCCGTCTTTTTGCGCAACAGGTCTCAGGGCCGTCGGCCTCGGGTGTCCCTCCGGCTCCCCAAAGCACAGGGACGAGGTGAGGGGCTTAGACCATGACTGGGCAATGTTGTTTCTTACACCTGGGTGTGTGGCATTTTGTTTACCTGGCTACCCCCCTTGGGATAGGTTTTCCACAGCAAGCACCTATTGTTCCTCGGAAGCCGTTTCTGCCCCAGGGGTCTCCGGGCTGTGTTGCTTGGGGTGGAACTCCTGCTAGCAAAACTGCCGGGATGTGGGAAGGGCTCACACTGTGCCTGGGCCCTGTGGTCTCTTCCAGGTCAGTGTATGGCATTTCCTTCACCTTGCCACAGGCACCTGGGAGCATGTCTGCACGTGGAGAAAGACTTTCCCGTGGGAAGTCGTATTTTGTCAAACGGGTCCCAGTGCTGTGCTCCTCTCTTTTTACTCCTGCTGCCAGAAGCCCAGGGAGGATGGGAGGGCTTAGAACATGGCTGGGCACTGTGGTTTCTTCCAGAGAAGTGGAGGGCATTTGCTTTACCTTGCCCCAACACTTGTGATAGGGTCTGCACCTCAGGAAAGCTGTTTCCGTGGGAAGCCGGCTTTTTGCGAAACGGGTCTCAGGGCCGTGGGCCTCGGGTGTCCCTCCGGCTCCCCAAAGCACAGGGACGAGGTGAGGGGCTTAGACCATGACTGGGCAATGTTGTTTCTTACACCTGGGTGTGTGGCATTTTGTTTACCTGGCTACCCCCACTTGGGATAGGTTTTCCACAGCAAGCACCTATTTTTCCTCGGAAGCCGTTTCTGCCCCAGGGGTCTCCGGGCTGTGTTGCTTGGGGTGGAACTCCTGCTAGCAAAACCGCCGGGATGAGGGAAGGGCTCAGACTGTGCCTGGGCCCTGTGGTCTCTTCCAGGTCAGTGTATGGCATTTCCTTCACCTTGCCACAGGCACCTGGGAGCATGTCTGCACGTGGAGAAAGACTTTCCCGTGGGAAGCCGTTTTTTGTCAAACGGGTCCCAGTGCTGTGCTCCTCTCTTTTCACTCCTGCTGCCAGAAGCCCAGGGAGGATGGGAGGGCTTAGAACATGGCTGGGCACTGTGGTTTCTCCCAGAGAAGTGGAGGGCATTTGCTTTACCTTGCCACAACACTTGTGATAGGGTCTGCACCTCAGGAAAGCTGTTTCCGTGGAAGCCGGCTTTTTGCGCAACGGGTCTCAGGGCCGTGGGCCTCGGGTGTCCCTCCGGCTCCCCAAAGCACAGGGACGAGGTGAGGGGCTTAGACCATGACTGGGCAATGTTGTTTCTTACACCTGGGTGTGTGGCATTTTGTTTACCTGGCTACCCCCACTTGGGATAGGTTTTCCACAGCAAGCAACTATTGTTCGTCGGAAGCCGTTTCTGCCCCAGGGGTCTCCGGGCTGTGTTGGTTGGGGTGGAACTCCTGCTAGCAAAACTGCCGGGATGTGGGAAGGGCTCACACTGTGCCTGGGCCCTGTGGTCTCTTCCAGGTCAGTGTATGGCATTTCCTTCACCTTGCCACAGGCACCTGGGAGCATGTCTGCACGTGGAGAAAGACTTTCCCGTGGGAAGCCGTTTTTTGTCAAACGGGTCCCAGTGCTGTGCTCCTCTCTTTTCACTCCTGCTGCCAGAAGCCCAGGGAGGATGGGAGGGCTTAGAACATGGCTGGGCACTGTGGTTTCTCCCAGAGAAGTGGAGGGCATTTGCTTTACCTTGCCACAACACTTGTGATAGGGTCTGCACCTCAGGAAAGCTGTTTCCGTGGAAGCCGGCTTTTTGCGCAACGGGTCTCAGGGCCGTGGGCCTCGGGTGTCCCTCCGGCTCCCCAAAGCACAGGGACGAGGTGAGGGGCTTAGACCATGACTGGGCAATGTTGTTTCTTACACCTGGGTGTGTGGCATTTTGTTTACCTGGCTACCCACCTTGGGATAGGTTTTCCACAGCAAGCAACTATTGTTCGTCGGAAGCCGTTTCTGCCCCAGGGGTCTCCGGGCTGTGTTGGTTGGGGTGGAACTCCTGCTAGCAAAACTGCCGGGATGTGGGAAGGGCTCACACTGTGCCTGGGCCCTGTGGTCTCTTCCAGGTCAGTGTATGGCATTTCCTTCACCTTGCCACAGGCACCTGGGAGCATGTCTGCACGTGGAGAAAGACTTTCCCGTGGGAAGCCGTTTTTTGTCAAACGAGTCCCAGTGCTGTGCTCCTCTCTTTTCACTCCTGCTGCCAGAAGCCCAGGGAGGATGGGAGGGCTTAGAACATGGCTGGGCACTGTGGTTTCTTCCAGAGAAGTGGAGGGCATTTGCTTTACCTTGCCACAACACTTGTGATAGGGTCTGCACCTCAGGAAAGCTGTTTCCGTGGGAAGCCAGCTTTTTGCGAAACGGGTCTCAGGGCCGTGGGCCTCGGGTGTCCCTCCGGCTCCCCAAAGCACAGGGACGAGGTGAGGGGCTCAGACCATGCCTGGACAATGATGTTTCTTACACCTGGGTGTGTGGCATTTTGTTTACCTGGCTACCCCCACTTGGGATAGGTTTTCCACAGCAAGTACCTATTGTTCGTGGGAAGTCGTTTCTGCCCCAGGGGTCTCCGGGCTGTGTTGGTTGGGGTGGAACTCCTGCTAGCAAAACCGCCGGGATGAGGGAAGGGCTCAGACTGTGCCTGGGCCCTGTGGTCTCTTCCAGATCAGTGTATGGCATTTCCTTCACCTTGCCACAGGCACCTGGGAGCATGTCTGCACGTGGAGAAAGACTTTCCCGTGGGAAGCCGTTTTTTGTCAAACGGGTCCCAGTGCTGTGCTCCTCTCTTTTCACTCCTGCTGCCAGAAGCCCAGGGAGGATGGGAGGGCTTAGAACATGGCTGGGCACTGTGGTTTCTTCCAGAGAAGTGGAGGGCATTTGCTTTACCTTGCCACAACACTTGTGATAGGGTCTGCACCTCAGGAAAGCTGTTTCCGTGGGAATCCGGCTTTTTGCGAAACGGGTCTCAGGGCCGTGGGCCTCGGGTGTCCCTCCGGCTCCCCAAAGCACAGGGACGAGGTGAGGGGCTCAGACCATGCCTGGACAATGATGTTTCTTACACCTGGGTGTGTGGCATTTTGTTTACCTGGCTACCCCCACTTGGGATAGGTTTTCCACAGCAAGTACCTATTGTTCGTCGGAAGCCGTATCTGCCCCAGGGGTCTCCGGGCTGTGTTGGTTGGGGTGGAACTCCTGCTAGCAAAACCGCCGGGATGAGGGAAGGGCTCAGACTGTGCCTGGGCCCTGTGGTCTCTTCCAGGTCAGTGTATGGCATTTCCTTCACCTTGCCACAGGCACCTGGGAGCATGTCTGCACGTGGAGAAAGACTTTCCCCTGGGAAGCCGTTTTTTGTCAAACGGGTCCCAGTGCTGTGCTCCTCTCTTTTCACTCCTGCTGCCAGAAGCCCAGGGAGGATGGGAGGGCTTAGAACATGGCTGGGCACTGTGGATTCTTCCAGAGAAGTGGAGGGCATTTGCTTTACCTTGCCACAACCACTTGTGATAGTGTCTGCACCTCAGGAAAGCTGTTTCCGTGGGAAGCCGGCTTTTTGCGCAACAGGTCTCAGGGCCGTGGGCCTCGGGTGTCCCTCCGGCTCCCCAAAGCACAGGGACGAGGTGAGGGGCTTAGACCATGACTGGGCAATGTTGTTTCTTACACCTGGGTGTGTGGCATTTTGTTTACCTGGCTACCCCCCTTGGGATAGGTTTTCCACAGCAAGCACCTATTGTTCCTGGGAAGCCGTTTCTGCCCCAGGGGTCTCCGGGCTGTGTTGCTTGGGGTGGAACTCCTGCTAGCAAAACTGCCGGGATGTGGGAAGGGCTCACACTGTGCCTGGGCCCTGTGGTCTCTTCCAGGTCAGTGTATGGCATTTCCTTCACCTTGCCACAGGCACCTGGGAGCATGTCTGCACGTGGAGAAAGACTTTCCCGTGGGAAGCCGTTTTTTGTCAAACGGGTCCCAGTGCTGTGCTCCTCTCTTTTCACTCCTGCTGCCAGAAGCCCAGGGAGGATGGGAGGGCTTAGAACATGGCTGGGCACTGTGGTTTCTCCCAGAGAAGTGGAGGGCATTTGCTTTACCTTGCCACAACACTTGTGATAGGGTCTGCACCTCAGGAAAGCTGTTTCCGTGGAAGCCGGCTTTTTGCGCAACGGGTCTCAGGGCCGTGGGCCTCGGGTGTCCCTCCGGCTCCCCAAAGCACAGGGACGAGGTGAGGGGCTTAGACCATGACTGGGCAATGTTGTTTCTTACACCTGGGTGTGTGGCATTTTGTTTACCTGGCTACCCACCTTGGGATAGGTTTTCCACAGCAAGCAACTATTGTTCGTCGGAAGCCGTTTCTGCCCCAGGGGTCTCCGGGCTGTGTTGGTTGGGGTGGAACTCCTGCTAGCAAAACTGCCGGGATGTGGGAAGGGCTCACACTGTGCCTGGGCCCTGTGGTCTCTTCCAGGTCAGTGTATGGCATTTCCTTCACCTTGCCACAGGCACCTGGGAGCATGTCTGCACGTGGAGAAAGACTTTCCCGTGGGAAGCCGTTTTTTGTCAAACGGGTCCCAGTGCTGTGCTCCTCTCTTTTCACTCCTGCTGCCAGAAGCCCAGGGAGGATGGGAGGGCTTAGAACATGGCTGGGCACTGTGGTTTCTTCCAGAAAAGTGGAGGGCATTTGCTTTACCTTGCCACAACACTTGTGATAGGGTCTGCACCTCAGGAAAGCTGTTTCCGTGGAAGCCGGCTTTTTGCGCAACGGGTCTCAGGGCCGTGGGCCTCGGGTGTCCCTCCGGCTCCCCAAGGCACAGGGACGAGGTGAGGGGCTTAGACCATGACTGGGCAATGTTGTTTCTTACACCTGGGTGTGTGGCATTTTGTTTACCTGGCTACCCCCACTTGGGATAGGTTTTCCACAGCAAGCACCTATTTTTCCTCGGAAGCCGTTTCTGCCCCAGGGGTCTCCGGGCTGTGTTGGTTGGGGTGGAACTCCTGCTAGCAAAACCGCCGGGATGAGGGAAGGGCTCAGACTGTGCCTGGGCCCTGTGGTCTCTTCCAGGTCAGTGTATGGCATTTCCTTCACCTTGCCACAGGCACCTGGGAGCATGTCTGCACGTGGAGAAAGACTTTCCCGTGGGAAGCCGTTTTTTGTCAAACGGGTCCCAGTGCTGTGCTCCTCTCTTTTCACTCCTGCTGCCAGAAGCCCAGGGAGGATGGGAGGGCTTAGAACATGGCTGGGCACTGTGGATTCTTCCAGAGAAGTGGAGGGCATTTGCTTTACCTTGCCACAACCACTTGTGATAGGGTCTGCACCTCAGGAAAGCTGTTTCCGGGGGAAGCCGTCTTTTTGCGCAACGGGTCTCAGGGCCGTGGGCCTCGGGTGTCCCTCCGGCTCCCCAAAGCACAGGGACGAGGTGAGGGGCTTAGACCATGACTGGGCAATGTTGTTTCTTACACCTGGGTGTGTGGCATTTTGTTTACCTGGCTACCCCCCTTGGGATAGGTTTTCCACAGCAAGCACCTATTGTTCGTCGGAAGCCGTTTCTGCCCCAGGGGTCTCCGGGCTGTGTTGGTTGGGGTGGAACTCCTGCTAGCAAAACTGCCGGGATGTGGGAAGGGCTCACACTGTGCCTGGGCCCTGTGGTCTCTTCCAGGTCAGTGTATGGCATTTCCTTCACCTTGCCACAGGCACCTGGGAGCATGTCTGCACGTGGAGAAAGACTTTCCCGTGGGAAGCCGTTTTTTGTCAAACGAGTCTCAGTGCTGTGCTCCTCTCTTTTCACTCCTGCTGCCAGAAGCCCAGGGAGGATGGGAGGGCTTAGAACATGGCTGGGCACTGTGGTTTCTTCCAGAGAAGTGGAGGGCATTTGCTTTACCTTGCCACAACACTTGTGATAGGGTCTGCACCTCAGGAAAGCTGTTTCCGTGGGAAGCCAGCTTTTTGCGAAACGGGTCTCAGGGCCGTGGGCCTCGGGTGTCCCTCCGGCTCCCCAAAGCACAGGGACGAGGTGAGGGGCTCAGACCATGCCTGGACAATGATGTTTCTTACACCTGGGTGTGTGGCATTTTGTGTACCTGGCTACCCCCACTTGGGATAGGTTTTCCACAGCAAGCACCTATTGTTCGTCGGAAGCCGTTTCTGCCCCAGGGGTCTCCGGGCTGTGTTGGTTGGGGTGGAACTCCTGCTAGCATAACCGCCGGGATGAGGGAAGGGCTCAGACTGTGCCTGGGCCCTGTGGTCTCTTCCAGATCAGTGTATGGCATTTCCTTCACCTTGCCACAGGCACCTGGGAGCATGTCTGCACGTGGAGAAAGACTTTCCCGTGGGAAGCCGTTTTTTGTCAAACGGGTCCCAGTGCTGTGCTCCTCTCTTTTCACTCCTGCTGCCAGAAGCCCAGGGAGGATGGGAGGGCTTAGAACATGGCTGGGCACTGTGGTTTCTTCCAGAGAAGTGGAGGGCATTTGCTTTACCTTGCCACAACACTTGTGATAGGGTCTGCACCTCAGGAAAGCTGTTTCCGTGGGAAGCCGTCTTTTTGCGCAACGGGTCTCAGGGCTGTGGGCCTCGGGTGTCCCTCCGGCTCCCCAAAGCACAGGGACGAGGTGAGGGGCTCAGACCATGCCTGGGCAATGTTGTTTCTTACACGTGGGTGTGTGGCATTTTGTTTACCTGACTACCCCCACTTGGGATAGGTTTTCCACAGCAAGCACCTAGTGATCCTCGGAAGCCGTTTCTGCCCCAGGGGTCTCCGGGCTGTGTTGGTTGGGGTGGAACTCCTGCTAGCAAAACCGCTGGGATGAGGGAAGGGCTCAGAATGTGCCTGGGCCCTGTGGCCTCTTCCAGGTCAGTGTATGGCATTTCCTTCACCTTGCCACAGGCACCTGGGAGCATGTCTGCACGTGGAGAAAGACTTTCCCGTGGGAAGCCGGTTTTTGTCAAACGGGTCCCAGTGCTGTGCTCCTCTCTTTTCACTCCTGCTGCCAGAAGCCCAGGGAGGATGGAGGGCTTAGAACATGGCTGGGCATTGTGGTTTCTTCCAGAGAAGTGGAGGGCATTTGCTTTACCTTGCCACAACCACTTGTGATAGGGTCTGCACCTCAGGAAAGCTGTTTCCGTGGGAAGCCGGCTTTTTGCGAAACGGGTCACAGGGCCGTGGGCCTCGGGTGTCCCTCCGGCTCCCCAAAGCACAGGGACGAGGTGAGGGGCTTAGACCATGCCTGGGCAATGTTGTTTCTTACACCTGGGGGTGTGTCATTTTGTTTACCTGGCTACCCCCACTTGGGATAGGTTTTCCACAGCAAGTACCTATTTTTCGTTGGAAGCCGTTTCTGCCCCAGGGGTCTCCGGGCTGTGTTCGTTGGGGTGGAACTCCTGCTAGCATAACCGCCGGGATGAGGGAAGGGCTCAGACTGTGCCTGGGCCCTGTGGTCTCTTCCAGGTCAGTGTATGGCATTTACTTCACCTTGCCAAAGGCACTTGTGAGCATGTTTGCACGTTACGAAAGATTTTTCCGTTGGAATCCGGTTTTTGTCCATCTCATAGGGAAGAAACAGAAACTCTTTGGCATAACCTGACTCACCCAGCATCAGGAAAGCAGTTCCAGAACTCAGCCCAGGGCCCCTGTCGCCTAGCCAATTGAAGCCACCACCATGCCTCTATCGAAAGGAATTCCCAAAGACTCTCCTCTGACTCCACCACCAAAGAAACAGCAGAGATAATATGGCACTTCAAAATATCGAAATGATACATCTAGTAAAGTTAGATACACAAGGTTTACCTTTATTTTTTTGTTTTTTATTACATAATGTTATAGTCTCCATACAGTACAGTAAATTTCGACGATACATTAGTTGCATATAACACCCAGTGCACCCTGCAATATGTGCCCTCCTTACTACCCATCACCAGCCTATATTTTAAACAGGAAAATGCTGTTCTGAATAATTTTGAATTTTCCCTCGACTCCCATTGTAACTCTTGGGATGAAAAGACTAATCAGTGATGAAACATCACCTTTGACAATTGGAAAGACATCATCCATATTTGTATGTGACGACAAATGGCCATCTAACGCTAAATGGTGCCCACTCACCCATATATAGGCCCAACTGTATAAACACTGTCAAACGTATATCTTAAAAATACAGAAAGAGTAAACCTCACCTTCCCTTTCTAATGAAAGAGTGTTTCTAGGAAACAGCTGTTCAAAATACTTTCACAAGCAGTCAATGAACAGAGAAAATGGGATCCCCTGCAAAGTGCTCCAAGCTCAGAAACTAAGTACCTCCTTCACCAAATTCAAAACGCTGACAACTATTACTTAAGTTTTACTTCATGGCTCAACTAGAGAAAAGAGAAAAACCCAGGAGATGGTGGGTTAATGAGAGGTTTTACTTCCAGTCCTGATGTGGATATGACATTTCTCCAAATGGACCTGCAGCTTTCTCTGAATGCTGGATCCCGTGTCAAACTACCTCACTGACTCAGACGCAGACGTTCAGAACGTCGGGTCTCGCGGAGCCAGAGCAGAGAAGTGTTGTCAGATGGGGAGAAGCAGCTCCTCGGACCTAAAGCCTGCACACCTGCTGTGGTTTCTGGGAGAATGGGGAAACATAGACTTGTCTTTTAGTAGTAATTATCTCCCAGCCCATTGCCACCATTCCCAGGAAACAGCTAGCACAATGCTGAAGTTGGGTAACGGCTCTGGGCCTTCCTAGTGCCACACCTGTGCCTGAGGGAACAGGGAATACCCTGCTGAACTCGGGGAACTGCTCAAGGTCCATTACCTGCACTGTGTCGGGGGACAGGGGCACCGCACTGAAGTTGGGGACTGTGCGGTCCTTTCTCTCGCTCTTCCTGGGGAACACGGGAAACCCTGGAATGTCTGCGAACCATCCCACAAAAGCTTTGCTGAGCGGGTGCCCTGGAGTTCCTGGGTCTGGGGTTTATGGCCAGTTGACGGAGACTAGGCAGAAGAGACTTTCAAGGGAAAAAGGAAAGAAACCTGAGTCTCCATGAACTCTCTCAACATGCCCTTCCAGAACCCCGCCTCTTACCCGGGGTGCCCCTACTCCCAGAAAGCCCACCTATGGCCACACAGCATGCACTCACCCAGCCAGGAACTCCACAGGTCCACTCTCTCAAAACTCCACTTCCTTGGCTCCTGGTCTGCGTCCTTGGGCTGCTCCGGATCTGCACACAGAGACGTAGCTCCACCCCCATGGGGTGATTGCTTGGGGAGTATAATGCTTCCAACTCCTTGAATGCCAGGCAACCGGCCCCATGACTCACAACTCTGGGAGTGCAGAGGTCCAGGAGGCACCTCCTTGGCTAAACGCCCTGAGCAGGCATGACGGGGATCATGGGCAGGGCTGCAATCACACACACACACACACACACACACACACACACACACACACACACACACGGCCCCTTTCGCGGACCCCTCTAGCTGCAGACCACCCTCAGAGCCCTGCCCCTTCCCTTCTGCACCAACCCTTCCTGCAAGGGTGTGCCTGGTTCCTGGCAAGGTCAGCTGCTCTCAGACTGTTCCAGCCTTGGGCTTTAGGAAATGCAATGCTTTTATGCATATCCAAGGCAATTTTAAGCCCCAAAAGGAATGCTCCAAGCGGGAATAGCTTTGCCTTCTTGTCTCACCCATGGAGTGGATAGTGCTTCTCAGACCTTCAAAGCATCCTTCTAGGATGAGCCCATTTGTGTTGCAATCTATATACACATGCTTAGTTCTACAGGGAAGGGGCCAGGAGGAAAAGCCGGCCTCTGTCACGGTTGTGAACCAGGAACATTTATTTTTCACTTGAAAAGAAAACATAGTGTTATTGTCGACGCTAAAGGAAGGAACCTTTTAAAACATTTTAGAGAGGAAGGAAGAGAGTTTTATTCAAACCCAAGTCAAGGACAGCTGCCTGGGAGACACAGTCTTCACAAAGAAGGGAGTGCTCCAGGGAAGGAACATTTAGGGCAGGGTCATATATTTGTTCTGAGTTCTGCTACATACAGTTACACATCACGATAAGGAAGAACATTCCAGAAAGTGCAGACTTTTTCTTATGTTTTCAGTACGTACAAGTCAGTATGACTTTAATCTTATAGGAGCCAGAGAGGTTCTTTTGTGTTCTCACCTTGATGTTGGCAAAGGCATTTTTTGGTTCTCTTTTTCTTTTTGATGCATATGGACAATATGTGCTGGGGGCAGAAATAGGGCCTATGCTTTGAGGTTTTGTCTATTTTGAGCTGGGTAAAATGTTAAAGGAGAGCTTTCCTGGGAAGCCAAGGTCAGGTCTCACAGATGGTATGACATAAAAATTACTCTTATCCTTATCATCACTACCAAATGGAGGAACTTGAGATGAAAGCACCTTTCCCATAGTACAGAGACATCAAAGGACCCCTACAGAAGGTTACCTGCTCCATGGTCAACACAGGTAATAGAGGCGTTCATGGTCTCTGGACTCCTCCCCTTGTCCTGCCCAAATCTCTGAAGCATAGAGATCATTTACAGTCAGAATTTTAGACATCTTAGAGATGTCTGGCACCATTCCCTTGGACTACAGAATACAACAGAATAGCTCACTGTCAGAGCACGAAAGTGTCCCTGGATACACTAAGTTCTTTCTCTGCAACTTTGGCCTCATGGAAATCACAATCCTAACATAGAAACACTATGATGGTTGGGAAGTAAATAATCAGAGGTAAGGGAATATTTCAGCAATCTTTAGAGGCATTGTCTCACTCTGTAGAAGAGGCTAACTGCTTTAAATACTATTTCCGACCTTACAGCACACTCTGAACAGAGCAGAGCCTCCATCAATTAAAAAAGGATAGTTCTTTCAGTCACTTTAATATCAGAAAAATAGTATAGTATCTCTATTCCTAGGGATCTTTAAGACTCCGACTCAAAGGTCCTCCACTGAGATAATTATCTTCATGATCATGATGGGCAGAGGTGAAAAGGCAGCCGAATTCATTCCATTTGGCCACACAACAAGAAAATCCTAATACTTCCTAGGTTTCCAGATCGACAAGACCAGAGGTAAGAGCGAAATGGTTCCCTGTATGGAAGAACAAGGGATTTGGAGTCAGTTTGGAGATCCCACTTAGGTTTCTGACACTAAAATCCTCTGTAATTCATATTATTTCTGAGCCTTTGTCTATCCATCTAGGAAATGGGACTCATTCTATCTACACCCCAGTTGAGAAGTTTAAGAGGGAGAATGCTACACAGAGCCAGTGTGGACTCTCCCAAGAGCAGGTGCTCAGGAGCCATAATTACCATTGGGTCTATTTCTTTTCCAGAAAAAAGATCACATGGTGAAACCGTGTTTCAAAATGATGACTCACAAGATGATTTTCACACCTTCAGGAAGGTCAAGAAGCTGCTATTGTGTTGTAATTCTCTCAGAAATCATGTTATTAGCCTGGTGGGGACAATAGCACCATCATCACTAGGAGCGGGGAGCTTCTCATCTCCATATGGCTATGTTGACTCCCTTAACACAATGCCACCAGAAAGGAAAGCTGGAGGGAGGTGGTGGTGGGCCCAGGCCAAGGCTGCCAGGTGTGGCTGGCACATGCAGAACTCTGATAGGAGGCTTAAGTCCTGTCTACGTTAGGATAGTCAGTGCTCTTCAGAGACAAAGGGCCATTGTGTGTGAGCCCTGATGTAGAAAAGGTGGCAAATATCCACTGCGATCCCCTCTCTGACCCTTAGGATATGCAGCAAAGTTACATTGAATTTTTAAACATAGAGGGACTGCCTGGTCTTCTTTTGATGAGGACTCGGGCTCTATTCCTTGGAGGCCTAAGAATAGAATCTAGTTAGTTTCAGGATGTTAAAATGTAGACATGATTCATGGAACAACATATCATCTGTTTGGGTAAATAGTCTATGACCACTGGAAGTAATGTATTCTGCACGTATTATGCAATATTACATAGACGTCAATTAGGTCACATTTGTTACCAATGTTTTGTCTGCTTTTTCCATCAGATATTGAGAAAGGCATATTAAAATTTCCAAACAAAATTTCCAAAAAAAGAGGATGCCGATCAAAAATGTTGTGTGAAAACGAAAAGAGTGCCATCACTCCATTCAGTGAATCAGGTTTGTGCAGAGAGACGGTAACGTTGATCACTGAAGACACCAGGGTTTTCCAATATGTGTGTTGAACCTTAAGGAAACTGTCATAGACGTAACTCTCAGTAAGAAGAGCATGGTAAGGGTCTTCCAACTCCCATCCTCTGTCATGATGATGGAAGCATGTTGCAGAGTGGGAATGAAAGCATAAGGGCCACTAACCAATCTTCAAGGAAGAACATTGTATCAAAGCCATCTTTCACCTCACATCTTCGGTCGTGAAGATGAAACTATTGGCACAGGTGTCTAAGAAAACATAAGGAAAGTGCCATATACTGAAGTCCACGAAAGAACACCATAGAGAAAGCATCTTGCATCTCACAGTCTTCTGTCATAAAAACGGAAGTATGTGCAAAACTGTGTATGAAAACAGACGCATAAAGTGCATTGTTTCACTCTATACAGGAACACTGTACAGACACCATGTCTCAACTCACAGCTCCTGTAGTGAAGATGAAAGCCTTGGTAAGAATGTGTGCAACCTCATAAAGAAGTGCTGTCTACTTAATTCTAAGAACCAAATCTGTGTAGATAGAAAACAATATCAAACCAACCTCCTGACAAATGGATCAACCGGGGTTTCTTTCCTGTGTGTTGAACCTTAACGAAAGTGCCATAAACTTAATAGTAGGTGAGAGCACTGGGAAGATAGCATCTTTCAACCAACAAATTCTGTCGTGAAGACAGAAACGTTTGCATCATTGCCCTGAAAGCATAAGGAAAGTGGCAGAGACTTAGCTTCAAGAAAGGACCGTACCGAATCCATCCTTCAAGGCTCGTCTTCTTTTACGAAGTTGGAAGCATTCTCAGAAGTGTTTCTCAGCATAAGGGAATTATCGTATGCTTAACTTTATGAGGGAACTCCGTAGGACACTCTCTGAAACTCAGATCTTTTCTCATGAGGTTGAAAGCATTGGCTCAAGGGTAAAGGAACTTGTAAAGAAATGACGTTTACTCAACTCTGAGCACCAAGGTTCTGTATAGAGAATGAAACTTCAAACATCCTGATGCATGAAGAGAGAAGATTTTCAAATATCTGTGTTGAACGGTAAAAGAAGTGCCATACGCTTAACACTATGAAAGAGCACAATCTAGAGACAACCTTCCAAATCACATCTACGTTCATGAGGGTGGATGTATGTTCCAAAAGTCTGGATGAAACCTAAGGAACATGCTGTATGCTCAGGTAAGAACACCCTTGGAAAAAATCTTTCAACTCACATCTTCTTAATGAAGATGAAAGTACTTGCAGAAGTGTGAGTGAAAGCATAAGGAGAGGTCCTATCTAAGTAGTTGTGAGAACCAAGTCTGTGTTGATAGAAGGCAACATCAAACTAACATGGTGACCCATGAATATACACGAGTTGTCCAATACGTGCGTTGAACCTTAAAGAAAGGGCAATATACACAAATCTCAGTCAGAACATTGAAAGGACACCATCTTCTTTGGCACATCTTCTGTTAGGAAGATGGCAAGAGTTTCAAAAGTGTCTACGAATGCATAGGGAAAGGGTCACCTACTTTACTCAAGGACAGAACACTCTATGTGAAAGCATCTTGCACCTCACATCTGGTGTCATGAAGTGGGAGCATTGTGCCAAACGGTGTCTGCAAGCATCAAGATAATGCCCTTCATTTAACGACGTAAGAACACTACACAGAAAGCATCTCTCAACTCACATCAGTCATGAGGAGGAAAGCCCTTCAAAAAGGTTGTGTGAAAACGAAAGGAAAGTGCCATCAGTCAATTCAGCGAACCATGTTTTTGTAGAGACAAGGCAACGTTGATCAGTGAAAACACCAGGGTTTACCAATACGTGTGTTGAACCTTAAGGAAACAGCCATAGACGTAATCTCAGGAAGAAGAGGGTATGGAAAGGGTTTTCCAAGTCCCATAAACTGTCATGATGATGGAAGCATGTGTCTGATTGGGAATAAAAGCATAAGGAAAGGGACGTGAACCAATCTTAGGAAAGAACATTGTACCAAAGCCATCTTTGAAGTCACGTCTTCGGTGGTGAGGATGAAACCGTTTGTACAGGTGCCTAAGAAAACATAAGGAAAGTGCCATATACTGAATCAATGAAGGAACACCGTAGAGAAACCATCTGGCATCTCACAGTCCTCTGTCATGAAAACGGAAGCATGTGCAAAAGTGTGTAAGAAAGAGACACATAATGCTCCTGGAGCATTCAGGGGCCGCTGGTGGCTGGCGGTGTTAGAAACACAAAGGACAGAGACACACTGGCCCTGTAGGTGAGAGCTGGGATGCCAGGTGTGGGGCTCACATCCCGGACAGTGCAGGGTTGAGCAGCACCAACAGAAACAGAGTTAAAGTGGCCAGAACATCAGTGGAGAACTGTCCGCAATCCCTCTGAGACAGAGGATGAAATTCGGCCACTGCTGCTCTGGCTCTCAGAAGAGGCACAGCAAAACACCAGGGAAAGCCACCAGAGAACAAAAGCCTGGAAATACCGAATCACTCTGTGCCCATCCCCATCCCCCCTTGCAGGGGACACGGAGACTATACCCAAACAGGGTTAACCTTAATATCGGCTTGGCAGGCCCCTCCCCCAGAAGGCAGGCTGAAAAATCAAGAAGCCCACATCCCTAAGATCCCCATAAAACAAGGGCTCATGGCCTGGGTCCCAGTCAATAATTTGGGCTCTGGACAAACCCACAACTTCTCATTAGAATGTCTAGAAGGAGAAATCCGCCCCAGCAAAGAAAAGAAAATGAGTCTGTGGCTTCTGCCACAGAACTAATGGATATGGACATAACCAAATTATCAGAAATGGAATTCAGAGTAACAAAGGTGAAGATGATGTGTAGACTTGAAAAAGTATTAACGAAAATATTGATGAGAATATAGAATCTCTAAGGGCAGAAATGAGACCAAATCTGGCAGAAATTAAAGTAAAAAAATAACAAATAACGTACAGTATCTTTGCTCAGTGTAGAATCCCTATCGTAAGTGGTTGTGGCAATGTAAAGAACATGCCATAAACTAATCTGTAAGAAACAACAGTGTACAAGAACAAATTAGCCCTAACACCATCATTCGTGAACATGGAAGCATTAACGAAAATGGTCGTGGAAGCCTACGAAAGTGCGAAACACGTATCTCTGAGAGACAACACTATACAAGGAAAGACCAATGAACACCATCTTTCATGATTATGGAAGCATGAATGAAAAGGTTCTGGAATTACCAAGACTTTGCCCCATCCTTTAGGTAATAAACCACCGTGTACAGGAAAACACCTTCAACTCATATCAACCTCCTCAATAGTGATCCCAACTCAACACTGGGTGTGTTGGCCTAGGGAAATGTCCACATACTTAGAGATAAGAAACAACGGTGTCAGGATAATTCCCTTCAAGTCACATCAGACTTCCTGAAGATGGAAGGAGGAATCAAGGTGGTTATGGTACCGTTAGGAAAGGCCTACGAACATAAAGCTGAGAAAAAACAGTGTACAGGAACCCTCTTACAACATACAGTATCTTTGGTTAATGTGGAATCTCTATCGTAAGTGGTTGTGGCATCGTAAAGAAAATCCTTAAGCTTTTTTATATGAAACAACAGTGTACAGGAACCCGCTTAGCCCTAACATCATCCTTCGTGAATATGGAAGCAGTAACCAAATTGGACGTGGAAGCCTGACTAAAGTGCCAAACACTTATCTCTGAGACACAACACTATACAAGGAAAGACCAATGAACATAATCCTTCACAAGTAAGGAAGAATTAATGAAAAGGTTCTGGAATCTCGGGGACTCTGCCCAATCCATATTGCTAATGAACCACTGTGTACAGGAAGACACCTTCAACTCACATCAGCCTCCTCAACACTGATCCCGATTCAATTTTGGCTCTGTAGGCCTAGGTAAAGGTCCACATACTTATAGCTAAGAAACAACGGTGTCAGGATAATGCCCTTCAAGTTACATCAGCCTTCCTGAAGATGGAAGCAGGAATCTAGGTGGTTATAGTACCATTAGGAAAAGCCTACTGAAATATACCTGAGAAACCACAGTGTACAGGAAATATATTACAACGTACAATTTTTTGTAAGTGGTTCTGGCAACATAACTACAATGCCAAAAATTTATCTGTAAGAAACAACAGTGTACGGGAACCCACTTAGCCCTAACATCATTAATAATGAGTATGGAAGCATTCACCAACGTGGTCGTGGAGCCTTACGAAAGTGCCAAAAACTTATCTCTGAGACACAACAGTATACAAGGAAAGACCAATGATTTCTCAACATTTGCTGCAACATGGACGGTACTGGAGGAGGTAATGCTAAGTGAAATAAGTCAAGCAGAGAAAGACAATTATCATATTTTTTCTCTCAATTATGGAACATAAGAACTAGGAAGATCGGTAAGAGAAGAAAGGGATAAAAAGGAGGGGTAATGAGAAGGGAGAATAAAACATGGCAGATAATGGACTCTGAGATAGAAACTGAGGGTTTCAGAGGGGTGAGGGGTGAGGGAATGGGAGAGGCTGGTGATGGGCATTAAGGAGGGTACGTATTGTATGGTGCACTGGGTGTTATTGCAAGTAATGAACCATCGAACTTTACATCATCAAAAACCAGGGATGTAATGTATGGTGACGAATTTAATATATTAAGAAAATAATAAATCAATCAATCGATCAATCAATCAATCAATCAATCAATCAATAGGAAAGACCAAGGAACATCATCTTTTATGAGTAAGGAAGAGTTCACCAAAGTGTTTTGGAAACATGAACATTGTGCCACATTCTTATATGTAATAGATAACAGTGTCTAGGAACCGTCCTTCAACTAAAGCACCCTCATACATAGGGATCCCTTCTCAACATTGGATTTGAAATCCTAGGGAAACAACCACACCCTTATCTCTTGGAAACAATGGTGCCAAGATTAAGTCCACCAATAACATCAATGATTATGTACAGGGAAGCATGTATCAAGGTGGTTGTGGAAGCATTAGGACAGGTCTAGCTGCATATCTGTAAGAAACAACACTGTATGGAACCGCCCTCAACTAACATCACCCTCATGATTCAACATCCCTTCAGAAAATAGGGGGTGTATGCCCCAATGTTCATAGAAGCTTTGTCTACAATTGCTAAATCGTGGAAGGAGCTGAGATGCCCTTCAACAGATGACTGGATTAAGAAGTTGTGGTCCATATATACAATGGAATATTACTCAGCTTTCAAGAAGAACGATTTCTCAACATTTGCTGCAACATGGATGGCACTGGAAGAGATAATGCTAAGTGAAATGAGTCAAGCAGTGAAAGACAATTATCATGTGGTTTCTCACATCTGTGGAACATAAGAACTAGGAAGATTGGTAGGAGAAGAAAGGGATAAAGAAAGGGGGGGTAATCAGAAGGGGGAATGAAATATGAGAGACTATGGACTCTGAGAAACAAACTGAAGGCTTCAGAGGGGAGGGGTATGGTGGAATGGGATAGGCTGGTGCTGGGTGGTGGGGAGGGCATGTATTCCATGGTGCACTGGGTGTTATACGCAACTAATGAATCATTGAACTTTACATCAAAAACAAGGGATATACTGTATGGTGACTAACATAAAATAATAAAAAAAAACACTAAAAAAAAGAAAATGGGGGTTATGAATCACCAAAGGCACGCATACATATATCTAAGAAACAACAGTGTACAGGAAAGAACCCCTTACAATGGATATCAGCATTCATGCATATGGAAACATGATCCAAAGTGGAGGTGGAATTAGAGGGAAAGGACCACATACATATCCCAAGACAATACCACTTTAGAGAATAGCATTAACAATTAACATCATCTTTCACGAATATGGAAACATTAATGAAAAGTTTTTATTTTTTATTTTTATTTTTTAAAGATTTTATTTATTTATTCGACAGAGATAGAGACAACCAGCGAGAGAGGGAACACAAGTAGGGGGAGTGGGAGAGGAAGAAGCAGGCTCATAGCAGAGGAGCCTGATGTGGGGCTCGATCCCATAATGCCAGGATCATGCCCAGAGCCGAAGGCAGACGCTTAACCGCTGTGCCACCCAGGCGCCCCTAATGAAAAGTTTGTAAATCTTGAGGACCGTGCCCCAACCTTATTGGTAATATACCACCGTATACAGGAAAACACCTTCAACTAATGTCAGCCTCCTCAACACTGATCCCTATTCAAGATTGGGTGTGTACGCCTAGGGAAAGGTCCACATAATTATAGCTAAGAAACAACAGTGTCAGGATAATGCTTTTCAAGTCACATCAGCCTTCCTAAAGATGGAAGCATCGGTCAAGGTCGCTAGGGTACCCTCTGGTAAGGCCTACGAACATAAAGCTGAGAAACAACAGTGTACAGGAGCCATCTTACAACGTACAATATCTTTGGTTAATGTGGCATCCTTATCGTAAATGGTTGTGGCAATGTAATGAAAAGGCCATAAACTTATCTGTAAGAAACAACAGTGTACGGGAACCCACTTAGCCCTAATATCAAAATTCATGAATATGGAAGCATTAACCAAAATGGTTGTGGAAGCCTGACAAGAGTGCCAAAAACTTATCTCTGAGACGCAACACTATACAAGGAAAGACCAACGAACATCATCTTTTAAGAGTAAGGAAGATTTTACCATAGTGGTCTTGAAACATGAAATTTGTGCCCCATTCTTGTACGTAATAGACAGCAGTGTCTTTCAACCGTCCTCCAATTAAAGCAACCTCCTGCATAGGGATCCCTTCGCAAAATTGTGTTGCAGTCCTAGGGAAATTACCACACCCTTCTCTCTAGGAAACAACAGTGTCAGGGTAATGTCTACCAATAATATCACTGATTAGAAATAAGGAAGCATGACTCAAAGTGGTTGTCGAAGCTTTAGGAAAGGTCTAAGTACATATCTGTAAGAAACAACAGTGTATAGGGACTGCCCTCAGCTAAAATCACCCTCATGATTATACAATCCTTCAGAAAATAGGGGGTGTATGAATCACCAAACCGCATACATATATCTAAGAAAAAACCGTGTAGAGGATAGAACCCCTTACAATGAACATCACCATTCACGAATATGGAAACATGAACCAAGGAGGAGGTAGAATCAGAAGAAAAGGACCACATACCTATCCCTTGACAACACCACTTTACAGAATAGCATTAACAATTAACAGCATCTTTCATGAATATGGAAGCATTAATGAATAGTTTCTTGAATCTTGAGGACTATTCCCCATCCTTATTGGTAATGAACCACCGTGTACAGGAAAACACCTTCAACTAACATCAGCCTGATCAATACTGATGCCTATTCAACATTGTGTGTGTAGGCCTAGGGAAATTTTCCCATACTTATAGCTAAGAAACAATGGTGTGAGGATAATGCCCTTCAAATCACATCAGCCTTCTGAAGATGGAAGCATGAATCAAGGTGGTTATGGTTCCATTGGGTAAGAAGAAACAACAGTGTACAGGAACCATCTTACAACATACAATATCTTTGGTTAATGTGGACTCCCTCTCGTAAGTGATTGCAGCAACCTAACCAAAGTGCCATAAACTTATAGGTAAGAAAGAACATTGTACAGGAACCCACTTACCCATAATATCATCATTCATGAATATGGAAGCATTCATCAAATTGGTCACGGACGCCTGATGAAAATGAAAAACACTTATCTCTGAGACACAACACTATACAAGGAAAGACACAACACTATACATGGCTGCCATTTGGGACTCCAGAAAGCACTCTGAGACGGAGAAACCTCAGGGAACACCTGACCCAAGCCCAGACGAAACCAATTCCAGCAGATTCCTGGCCCCTAAACACTGTGCTGACAGTCTCCCCAACCCACTCTCCTCAGCCCCGATAGGGTCGCAGAGCCAGCCAATTGAGATTTCCATCCTCCTAGGGCCTGACATTAACGTTAGGTTGGGTTCTCAGGGCTTCACTCCTAGAGACACAGCACAAAGATATAGGTATTGGGGAAGCCTGAGCCGGATTAGGGCCAAAGCATGCCACACAGAAAGAAAGAGTGCCATCTGGGACTCTAGAGGCTATTAGGAGCAGGAGAAATCTGCATATCCCACAGTCAATCCCGTCCAGCTCCCGCATTCAGGAGACCCTTGGATGAAAACCCTGAGCCTTCCTTTCTCCACAACCCACCTACTCAAATCAGGACACGGCAATGCTGAGTTCAAAACCAAGATATGGTCTTTCCCATGCTCCTGAGCCCTAAGCCAAATGCTCCGTTGGGTTCCCAGAGACCATTCCAGGAGCCAAGCACCAAACACACAGGGACTGGGGAAACCTGAGCCACATTGGTGAATCAGCATGCCACAGAGAGGGAAACCGTACCATTTGGACCTGCAGAGGAATGCAGAGGAAGAGAAATAAGAATGCCTACCTGATCCAATCCCAGCGAGACACCACTTCCACAGACCCCCTGTGGACAACTCCTGTGTCTGACATTCAACCCAAAGCACACCCTCCTCTTAGGCCCCTGGAATCTCACATCGGATGGCTCATCTGAACAGCCATACACCTAGACCCGTGCCCTTACTACACGTTGAGTAGTGTGAGGTCCATTCCGAGACATCTAGCTCCAAGGACCAGGGAATGGGGACTGCTGAGCAATGTCAGGACACAAAGCCTGCCACACAGAAGGAAAGGTTGTCATCTGGGACTCCAGAAAGCACTCTGAGAAGGAGAAACCTCAGGGAACACCTGACCAAAGCAAAGAGAAAATCACTTCCAGTGGATTCCTGACCCCTAAACACTGTGCCGACAGTCTCTCCAGCCCACTCTCCTGAGCCTCAACAGGGTGGCAGAGCCAGTCGATTGGGCTTTGCAGCCTCCTAGGGCGTGACACTCACCATAGCTTGGGTACTCAGGGGTCCACTCCTAGAGAGATGGCACAAAGATATAGGGATTTGGGAAACCTGAGCCCTATCTGAGTCCTCAGCATGCCACACAGAAAGAAAACGTACCATCTGGGATGCAGAGGTATTCGGGGGCTGAAAAATCTGCATATCCCACTGAATCAATTCTAGCTGGCTCCCGCATTCAGGGTCCCCTTGGACCAAAACCCTGAGCCTTCCCTTCTCCACAACCCACCTACTCAAATCAGGACACAGCAATGGTGAGCTCAAAACCAGGAGATGGTCCCTCCCAGGCTCCTGAGCCCTAAGCCAAATGTTCCGTTGGCTTCCAAGAGGTCTTTCCAGGAGGCAAACACACAGCGACTGGGGAAACCTGAGTCATACCTGCAAATCAGCATGCCATGCAGATGGAAACTGTGCCATTTGGACCCACAGAAGGAATGCAGAGCAGAAGTTATGAATTCCCAGCTGTTCCAAACCCAACGAACCCCACATTCAAAGCCCCCCTGCCTGCAACTGCTGTGTTTCAGATGCAACCCAAATCACGCCCTACTCTTGGCCCCTGGAAGGTCGCATCTGCTGGCTGATCTTTAGGGCCATGCCCCTAGACCCACGCCTTAATTCTAGTTTGGGGTCTGTTAGGTTTATTCCCATACGCCTGACTCCAAAGCACAGGGATCAGGTACCACTGAGCAATGTTAGGCAGTAGCCTGCCACACAGAACTAAAATATGCCATTTGGGACTCCAGAAAGTTTTGCGAGAAGAAACCTAAGTGAACACCTGACCTAAGCCCAGCGAATCTCCACTTTCAGCGGAACTCTAGGCCCTCATCCGTGACACTGGCACTCTCCTCAGCCCCCAGGTCAGTTTGTTTAGAGCCGGTCAATCGGGCTTTCCATCCTCCCCTCCATGACAGTAATCATAGGTTGGATTCTGAGTAGTCCACTCCCAGAGGTCTGCCTCCAAAGATACGGAGATGAAGAAGCCTGAGTCATACCTAAGGCCTCAGTATGCCACCCAGAGCGAGACCGTTTTATTTGGGACTCCAGAAAGGAGGTCGAGGGGGAGAAGTCCTAATTACTTCTGTACTTGATTCCCTCGATCCCCCGCATTCACTGGCTCTGGGCACAAACTCACTGCTTCACACTCACCCCAACCCATGCCATCAATCCCCGCCCCCACCGTGGAAATTCTGGATACATCCACCCTATTGGAACTCTCATTCTCCTATGCCTTACCCCTAACCCTAGATTTGGTGTGAGAGGTCCATTCTGAAAAGGCTGGAGTGGGAGACATGGATCCTGAGGGCGGACCTGTGGCCCCCCTCCAAGGCCGGGCATCATCCTTGCCTCACAGGGGATCCATGAAAGTGTTCTATCAGATGACTGATGGGGCTCCCTCCTGAAGAACTCAGACACAGAAAGGCAATTACAGATGCTCACATGTACATACAACATGGGGAAAGAAATTACTGAACGCATAGATATGGAGAATAGATTTGTGGGTGCCTGATTCAGAGGAGGATGGGAAGGGTGAAGGTGGTCAAAGATACAGGTTTGTGTGTTAAAATCCAACAGCCATGGAATGTTCTGTGCAGCAGGGAGACTAAAGTGAACCCCGCAGGATGGGGTACAGGTTCCCCAGCTCTTTGAAAGTACAGTACTCCTAGGAAACCTTTCAGAGCAGAAAGGGTGTAAAGAAGGAATGACCATTAATAAATATGGAAAAATTAGTGACCATGCTCAGACTCCTAAATTTACTTATTGTTGGCATTTCTCAGGACCCAGGACACAATTCCTAATGGATGCCGAAAATAAATGGAGAGAAAGCACAGCAGATGCTCACAAACAGAATTCAAAGCGCTGGTGGCTGGACACGGAGAGCGGTTTACAGGAAGGAGCTGGTTACGGTGCACGCTGCATCTGTCGTGCTTCTCCCCAAACAGATGCTGAATGCAAAGCTCACCGTTCAACTCTTTTCATAAGGAACATCCTCTTCAGGTTTCTTCCCATTAGTGAAACCAGGTGATAACGGAGATCTTTCCAAAAAGCCAAGTGTCTTCCCATGAACTTTTAAAAAATGGGGAATACTTATACTTTACCGTTGCTGAGGGAGGAGATGTGAAAGCTTCTCCTGGAAACAAACCTCAGCAGATCCACCCAGAAAGGCACCTTCCTCAGCATGCCGAACGCGGACTACCTCCTACCCCCAGATACCTTCTCCTTCCCCTCGCTCAGGACAACCCACAACAGCTGGGAGCTACCCCAGTTCCTCCTTTCTCCCATCCTCAATATCTAAGCTGTCGGCAAATCCTGTGAGCTCCATCTTCAAGACGTACTCACCGTAGGACTCACCACTCCTTTCAAGGCCACCTGTCTGGACCACACTGGAGCCCATCACTTGCCTGAGTTCCTGGAAAAGAGTCATCATTGACCTCCCTTGCCCAACCTCAACCCTCTGTCATCTGCTCTCAACCCTGCAGCCAGGATGACCCAGTGAAACAGGGTCCCATGGGGTCACAGCCCTGCTATGGCTTTCTGTCACTCTGTCACCTTGATGAGGCAAGTCCTAAGCTGTCGCCTGTGGTCACAGGGCCATCTTGTAGCTCATGGATGCACCTGGTATGCTCCTTCCCTGGGGCCTTTGCACATGCTTTCCATTCTGTTTAGAATGCTCTTCATGTGATATCACTGACCTTCCCTAGATCTTGACTCAAGCATCACCCTCCTAGTGAAGTACCACCTGACCCCTATGTGAATACCAAACACCACCCCCACCTTCCCTTCAGCACCCCCAGTCCTGTCTCCTCCTTTATATTTCCATAGCACTTATTTTAATCTCCAGTTCATCTTGGCAGGGAAGAAACTGAGGCATCAACTGATGGCTTCATCACCTACTGCTCCCAATTTCCTGGTCCAAAGTCCAGGGGAAAAGGTGCCCGGGACGAGGGGGTCCATCCACCTCCTGCACCCTGAACACCATCAGGTAAGGGAGCCATATGAGGAATTCACCTGTACACGAAACCTGAAACCAGAAACCTTCCTCGATGACAGGTGAGCACACACATTCACTCCTCTTCCCTGAGGTGCTCATCCAAGAAACCTGAGCAGAGATGCTGCCTAGAGCCCAAATATCCCTCTGGCCAAAATCCTGGGAAACAGACATCTGATCTCAGCACCCTGCCAGGCTTGGATCCGCTCAGTGAGTCCTAAGACCCAGAGACTTCTTTCCACTCCAGCTCAATCCTTCTCACAGAGAAGCAAACTCCAGCCTCACAAACGTGCTCATCGGTAGCTCTGGAATTCCCTGGGTTGTGTCTACACTGGCCCACACAGTGGTCCCATGCAGAACACTCCACAAATGTCCTAGGTTTACAAGCCACTTTCAAGCTGCCCTTAGAAAGGCAGAAACTGGCCCAATTAGGCAGACCAGCCAAGTGATTTGATGTGCTGCAAACTCGGACAACATCCTCCCTGAACACCAATGCTTCCGAGTCCAAGCGTCCAAACTTCGCTCACTGGGCACTGAGAACCAAGTAAGCATGAACACTGCTCTTTCGATTCACTGACCTCCCAGGCCTTCCAATCAGAACCAAGCTCCAGTCACCACTCTATTTTCCCTTCAGAGAGAGAGGTCAAATGATGGAATAAAACACTCCCTGTGCACAGCACACTTCTATCCACATAGAATTCCTTGGTCTTCCTCATTCGGGCAGCCCTACAAGACCCACACCAATGAGAGATACCACAAGTTCAATCATCACGTATATATTTGACCTTGTGTTCTTTCTTTTGATAATTTTATTTCAAAGTCAATGTCTCTCTTGCTTATTAAAATAATAATAATAATTAATAATTAATAATCATGATAATGATGATGATGATATGGTCACCTAAGGATTTGGATCTCCATTGCCAGATGGCATGGCTCTTGTCCAGATAAGGATGAAGACAAAACCTCAGCCCATAAAGCAAAGCCCACAACCTCAGGGATCCCGACACGCCTCATGGGTGAAGAGTTCCGATGCTACATGGGCGTGTCTGAGTCCAAACGATACAGGCAAACTCCAGCATTCATTCTGTTTTCTTCATTAATTCCCCAGCTCAAGTCGCAAGTGACTCACCGGGTCAAGCTTCCAGAGCCCTGGATGGGTCTCCAGGTAAGCACCCCCACCCCGGGGGGGACAAGAACACCAACAAAGGATTCTTTTAATATTTCACAAGACTGTTTTCCCATTCTTTAATTAAACTGGGAAATAAAAACGCACAGATAGCCCCTTCTACTAGCCGGTCCGATTCACTTCACTGGTCGATATAAGAGCAGGAAATAAAAGAGTTACGGATTTTCTGAGGACCCATCATGTCCATCACTTCAGGTTTGAAACTTCACACACATGCAAGGAAAGAAGCTCCAGCAAACATCTCGGCCTGGCAACTCTGACTGCCTGAATTGGAGTGACAGGGACAAACGATGATTCTGTGTGTGCTGGCTGAGGCTGGTGGCCCTGAAGAAGGGACTCGGCCAGCTCTTCACCTGTGCCTCAACTGTCCTCAGCCAGGAACCAGCTCACAGCCCTCACCTGTCACAACGTTCACATGGGAGACCACAGCCACCCCAGGAGCGCGCCCTGCCCATACCCTGCTGCAGAATGCACTCAGCTCTCCTCTGGGACCCGTCACCTCTACCCAGACCTGGAACCCCCATCTGCTGCAAAGCTCCAGGATTCCCCCTCCTTTCCCAAAATTACACTGGCCCAAGGCTTTCCTGAGAAAGGGAGAAGGGTACCTAATGAATGGTTCACACCTTCTTTCCCTTTCTTTCATATTTATCTCCACTTACCTTCCTACCTGTGCAAACTGTTAAGTGATGTATGCATGGAACATGAACGTGTTCTGAGATCGCAATCTTTCATTGCAGCCTTCTCAGGCCTCCTTATGCAATAAAATACCATATCCCTAGGACAGGGAGTTTTAAAATTATTATTTACAGAATAATAGAGCCCAAATCACCTCGTTTTTAGTTGCTCTTCAATAGGCAGAACAGTTTCTGTGTAAAAAGACTTTCCACAGATATGACCTCCCATCAATTTCTTTATTTTCTTTTTAAAATTTTTTTTATTATGTTATGTTAGTCACCATACACTACATCCTTAGTTTTTGATGTAGTGTTCCATGATTCATTGTTTGCGTACAACACCCAGGGCTCCATGCAATACGTGCCCTCCTTAATACCCATCACCGGCCTATCCCAATCCCCCACCAAACCCCTCTGAAGCCCTCAGTTTGTTTCCCAGAGTCCACAGTCTGTCGTGGTTCATTCCCCCTTCTGTTTACCCCACCCTTCATTCTTCCCTTCCTTCTCCTACTGAGCTCCCTGCTATTTCTCCTGTTCCATAAATGAGTGAATCCGTATCAAAATTGCCTTTCTCTGCTTGACTTATTTCACCTTCCAGCAATCTCATAAGGAGGAAACAGAAACTCTGTGGGATAACCTGACTCACCCAGCGTCAAGCAAGTAGTTCCAGAACTCAGCCCAGAGCTCCCGTCACCAGGCCCCTTGAAGCCACCAGCATGACTCTATCCAAAGGAATTCCCAAAGACTCTCCTTCTGACTGCACCACCAAAGAAATGAGAGAATATGGCACCTCAACATATTGAGTTGATACATCTAGTAAAGCTAGATAGTCAAGCTTAACTTTTTTTTTTTTTTAAAGATTTTATTTATTTATTTGACAGAGATAGAGACAGCCAGCGAGAGAGGGAACACAAGCAGGGGGAGTGGGAGAGGAAGAAGCAGGCTCATAGCAGAGGAGCCTGATGTGGGGCTCGATCCCATAACGCCGGGATCACGCCCTGAGCCGAAGGCAGACGCTTAACCGCTGTGCCACCCAGGCGCCCCAGTCAAGCTTAACTTTTAAACAGGAAAAGGCTGCTTTGAATAATTTTGAATTTTCCCTCGACCCTCATTGTAATTCTTGGGATGAAAAGACTAATCAGTGATGAAACATCACCTTTGACAAATGACAAGACATCATCCATATCTGTATCTGACGACAAAAAGCCATCTAACCCTAAATGGTGGCCACTCACCCATATCGTAGGCCCAACTGAATAAACAATGTTAGATGTATATCTTAAAAATACACAAAGAGTAAATCTAACCTTCCCTTTCTAATGAAAGAGTGTTTCTAGGAAACAGCTGTTCAAAATACATTCATAAGCAGTCAATGAACAGAGAAAATGGGATCCCCTGCAAAGTGCTCTAAGTTCAGAAACTAAGTACCTCCTTCAC